>NW_027282735.1:0-35077 GCF_046629955.1 Centroberyx affinis
TACATTATTTAATAGTTTAATAATATATAAATTAATACCTTAGTTAACATGAACACCATTAGTAAATGATTACCAGACACATTAGTTAACTTAACTCAGTGACCCTTATTGTAAAGTGTTACCGAGTCCCGATATCCCAGTTTGAATTGTAAAACCACAGAGGAAAAAAATCACAGGTGAACTAATAAAACAACATGAAATAATAATTAAACTGTAACTGCAACACTTTCATTTGTCTGAGCTCTTGCTGTGTATCAAACAGCCTGTGACAGTTCAGTGGGAGCAGAAGCTTCCAGAAGTATTTCCTGCAGAACATCCTGCAAAACATCTGGTGATGATTTACCGCTAAAATGCAAGGCAAACTCACTTTGTATGCTAATAAAGTTTTTACTGCAGTTTACGGAAGAACAGAGTCCAGGAGCCACTGGGAGAGGAAGAGAGAGACACTGAGTCCTGGATCTGCTGGAACCTGATGTCACGTTTTACTTTATTCATCCATCCATGAGCACCAGATACAATTTGTTCCCTTGATTTTGTTAAACTGTATTTTAGGAAAAAATGCATGCTCCTCTCCTCTCCTTGTCTCCTCTCCTCTCCTCTCCTTGTCTCCTCTCCTTTCCTCTCCTCCTCTCCTCTCCTTGTCTCCTCTCCTCGTCTCCTCTCCTTTCCTCTCCTCCTCTCCTCTCATCTCCCCTCTCCTCCTCTCCTTGTCTCCTCTCCTCCTCTCCTCTCCCCTCCTCTCATCTCCCTCTCCTCCTCTCCTTGTCTCCTCTCCTCTCCTTGTCTCCTCTCCTCTCTCCTCTCCTTTCCTCTCCTCTCCTTGTCTCCTCTCCTCTCTCCTCTCCTTGTCTCCTCTCCTTTCCTTTCCTCTCCTCCTCTCCTCTCTCCTCTCCTTGTCTCCTCTCCTCTCTCCTCTCCTTGTCTCCCCTCCTTTCCTCTCCTCCTCTCCTTTCCTCTCCTCCTCTCCTCTCCTCTCCTCTCCCCTCTCCTCTCCTTGTCTCCTCTCCTCTCTCCTTGTCTCCTCTCCTCTCATCTCCCCTCTCCTCCTCTCCTTGTCTCCTCTCCTCTCTCCTTGTCTCCTCTCCTCTCATCTCCCCTCTCCTCCTCTCCTTGTCTCCTCTCCTCTCTCCTTGTCTCCTCTCCTCTCATCTCCCCTCTCCTCCTCTCCTTGTCTTTTTATGTATTGCAGATAGGCCTAGTAAGGATTTGGTATGTTAATATCCATTGTCTGTTTACACTGAATAGGCAAATCCCCCAAATATTGGATAAACACATTTATCCACTTAACCTTCAGGCCATGTAAACACAATTTAAACATAATCACCAATATGTGACTGACTCTTTATAAGCTCCTGAAGAGTGCATGTATGGATTATATATCCAGAGCACCATGTCACTATTTCGAGGCACGTTTTGGCAATTTGTGCCAAAAATACAAAAAAATAAAACGAGAGCTTGAATTCCATATCGAGCTCAGGTTACAGTAAATCGTGGCCACGGCATAAACTATTTTTCTACCGGGCTCCTTATGGAAGTGTAGTGTGAACTGTATGCAAGCTGACGACAGGGCCACACATTTTTAGGAGCACATAATAAAACTGGATGTGGAAAAAAGAAAAGCTCCAAGATTGAAAAATCTCCAGTGAGAGAAAAAGAGCAAACTGCTGATCTGTGCACACAAAGCCCCGGGCAGCGCTCTGAAGGGAAGGAGGGAACACACTGACAGCTGGAAATGTAGAAATCCTTCGTTCACACGGCTCAGAGTCATCAGTGAGCCAGTCACGACTTAAAAAGCACTACAGCCAATCAGAGAACAGCGATCCAGGCACATGGAAAACATCTGTGTGAGAGCAGTGGAGGACCAAAACAAGACATCAACAACCATAATATAATAATATAAACAGCACTATGAGCTCATGTAATAGGACATGACAGAATATTGATGCAGATATTTTTGCATTGAAGCTGTTGGTAGCCAATATTAAATATCGATACATTTGCCATTACCTATTGATTTGTTTATATTGTTTTGTTCTTTCTAAACTTTTTTGGGGGGGGTTTTATTACACTATATTGTAATTATGTATGATTGTTATTAAGGGAGACGCTCCATAAGCCCCTCTGGGTTTCTTTGGTCTTCCTTGCACATGCTCTTTATGATGCTGGTATACATTATGGATATTTTGTTTGAACTACTCCTTTGTGCTAAATAAATAAAATAATAATAATAATAATTTGTCAATTTTTATGCCAAAATAAATCAATAAATAAATATTCAGTGTTTCCCCCAGACTTATGCTTGTCAGGGTGGAAAAGCCTCTACAACAGCAGGCTGACCATGAGTATGTATTGAAACCCAGGATATAGAATCCCATAGACAACCACTGTACTGTAGTATTGATCAATTCTACAATAAATATGTCATCAATAAAACTGCATATCTATCATTTCAGACTGGACCAGATTTTCAATAAAAAGACCAATATCAGAACAGATATCAGTGGAACACAAGTCCCCCATCACCCCCACAGTCTCACACCCCTACACACACACACACACACACACACACACACACACACACACACACACACACACACACACACACACACACACACACACACACACACACACAGATCTGCCGCTGTGTGTGATACAGCACAGTGTGCACTGGCAGTGGATCAGGTGGATCCATATGGAAATGCTCTGGCCTGACCTGAGGTTAACACACACACACACACACACACACACACACACACACACACACACACATCAAACATGTTTTCTGGATGAAGGAGGAAAGAAAGAGTAGAAAGGAGTGTCTTCTGGTAGAGAGAGAAAGAGAGAGAGACAAAGGCAGAGAAAGACAGAGGCAAAGAGAGAGAGAGAAACAGAGAGACAGAGAGCATGATGAGTTAGTAAGTGCAGACAGACTACAGCATCTATAATGCTATAATAATAATTATGTAACAGTGTGTTGTCATATGCACAGTTCAAATGAACGTTTGGGACAACATGATTTAGCATTAAAAGGTTCACTGTACATTATTTTATTTCAATAAATTATTAGTACATTAATATAACTAGAATTTATAACCTCCTCCTCTCCTTGTCTCCTCTCCTCTCTCCTCTCTCCTTGTCTCCTCTCCTCTCATCTCCTCTCCTCTTTCCTCTCCTTCCCTCCTCTCTCCTCTCATCTCCCCTCTCCTCCTCTCTTGTCTCCTCTCCTCTCCTCTCATCCTCTCCTTGTCTCCTCTCCTCTCCTCTCCTCTCTCCTCTCCTCTCATCTCCCCTCTCCTCCTCTCCTCTCCTCTCCTCTCATCTCCCCTCTCCTCCTCTCCTTGTCTCCTCTCCTCTCCCCTCCTCTCTCCTCTCATCTCCCCTCTCCTCTTCTCCTTGTCTCCTCTCCTCTCCCCTCCTCTTCTCTCCTCTCATTTCCCCTCTCCTCCTCTCCTTGTCTCCTCTCCTCTCCTCTTCTCTTCTACTCTCCTCTCTCCTTGTCTCCTCTCCTCTCATCTCCCCTCTCCTCCTCTCCTCTCCTCTCCTCCTCTCCTCTCCTCTCCTCTCCTCTCCTCCATGGCAGAACACACAAACACACAAACCACTCTCCAGGTATAGCAGTAGGATTACTGTACACAGCAGACTGGAAGCCTCTACTGTCCTCTACACTGCATTTTATATTTTATGCCACCAGGTCAGATTTTGGATTGCTGTACGGCACAAAACAGGAAGAGGGCGCTGTTCTTCCAGAGGAAACTCAGCTAAAAGCTTTCAGAGTTTCTGACAATGACAGACGGTGGAAGGAGAGAAAGGATGATGGAAATATTACTTCCAACATGTTGATCCTCTTCAGGGAGGGGGAGGGGGGACAGGAAGCAAGGGGGTTATGGTCTCATTTGATTACAGTAATTATACCAAGGCAGCACAATTAATTTGACAACAAGCAAATAGTAAACATGTTGTCCCCCACCAGTGATGTAGTTCCACCCTTGGGTCAGTCAGTGATTGCTGAGTGAACTTGAAATATGAGTGAAATTGTATTGCATTTTGGTATGGGACAATGAAAGGACAGATTGACCATATATTTCTGTTGCCTACTCTCCTCAGAATTAGGCTTACAAGTTATATCTTGAAATGTAGTAACTGTAATTGTCCTGTTTTTACTCAATACAGTACAAAATATAAGAACTGCAATACGCAATAAATACAATCCGTACATTACACAATGTACACTACAATACAATTTATAATACAATATACAATATAACACCAGGAGTGTGAGTGTTATGAATAACATAAATGCTAAATGATAAGTGATATATGGTGTTGCACAGTAGGTAAGTGGTAATATGATATAAGTAGTCAACACTGAGGCACAGTGGTAGTGCAGTGATGATGCAATAACAGAACAACAGTCCAACAACTGGACAATAACTACAGTGTCTTGTGGTTAGAGGTTTGCCCAAAAATTCTCCATTGACTCTCACTTCAACACATCAACCCAGTCTGATGTCTCCAAATGTGAAGCGTGTGTAGACTATTATGTTACCTATGATAACTTTAACTGTGTTGCTTTACCACTGAGTCCTCATTCATTGTCTTCCACATTGTATGATAACTTTAACTGTATGACCTGCTTTACCATTGAGTCCCCATTCATTGTCAATGCCGCCCCCTAGCGGCACAAAGTCAACGTTACAGTGCGACTAACTAACTAACGAACTAACTAACAGACGGAGACCGATCCATAGTCCCCCCTTTGGTCTGGGACTATGATATACTGATGGTTAAAATGACACATGGAGCAAAGACCTAGGGTGCAGTAAATATGGACGATGATTAGGCCAAAATCTCATCTTTATGCTGCTGTTATTGGTTATTGATGCATTATCACTGAACAAATGGCAGTCGTCTCTAACAAGAAAACTGCAGTACGGGTTGTTAGGAGTGACAACATAATCCAGGAAATGACCCCAAAATTCAAGGCTTTATGGAAATAAGGAGATGGATATTGACATCTGACAGCCAGCAGTTCCTCATGCTTGGAAAGGCTATTAGAACAAAATGGAGTCTAGATGGATGCTCATATTCATGTGTTCTTAACTGGTATGAACACAGACAAGTCCATCATGCTTAGCTTAAGTTACAGGGACTGGGATCAGATTTGTTTTGAACCCCCACCCCACCCCCACCACCACCACCCGCTGTAGCTGTTTTGTAAATCAAATGATCATGTAAAACAAACTGAGCACCACAGACTGGCTGAGATCAATGTTGGTTTCAGTTGAACACACAGACAGAAACCAAGATTTGGAACGCAAATGTCAATGTAAAAGACCTGAGTCATCACACTCTCACTCTTTCTCTCACACACACACACACACACACACACACACACACACACACACACACACACACACACACACACACACACACACACACACACACACACTACCAGGCAGGCAGGCAAGGTCTGCTGGATCAATAGTCATAGTCATTTTTAGTTGATTGATCTCAGAGCAGCAATGGAAAATTTCTTCATCTTCATTATCTGTTATAATATTCATGGTCCAAAGTGTGTGTATGCCAAAGTTAGCTTTGACAAGGTCAAGTACACTACTTACAGAGGCTGGTCAGTCTATTAGCACTCCTCCTTCCCTCCTTCCCTCCCTGCTTTTTTTTTTTTTTTACCTTGTTCCCTTCATTTACTCCCCTCCCTCCTCCTTCCCCTCCCTTTGTCATTCTTCCTTCCCTCATTCCCTTCATTCCATCTCTTTCTTTCATTTCCTTCCTTCTTCCCTCGTTTCCTTCTTCACTTCCTTCCCTTTCTTCCCTCCTTCCTCCATCCTTCCTTCGTTCCTTCCCTCATTTCCTCCCTCCTTCAATCGTTTCCACCTTCCAACCTTCATTTCTTGCTTCTTCTCTCGTTTCCTCTCCTTTCCGCCTTCCTCCATTGCTTCCTCCCTTCTTCCTCTCTTGTTTTCTAAAAGTTGTTTTTCTGCAGGTCAGCAGATTAGGGGATTGGGATGCTGACACAGATTACCTCCCACACACACACACACACACAAACACAGAACAGTGTGGTCTTATAATGTGTGCGTGTGTGTGTGTGTGTGTGATTTACTTATTTCTTAATTATTTCACTTATGTCTCCATATATGTTCAGGGTTTTTCCTGCCATGAAATCCTTACCAATCGGTGCTAAAGTGAATTTCTCAGGACTTCATTGCTCAGAAATCCTGTAAGATGACATCAGCAAACTACTGTGACATCATACTGGAAGAAGCAGAGGAACAGGATGACATCTTGTTGCTCCAAATTTTAAATTTCTGAATATACGGTCAACCATAAACAAACCGCGGCAGATATTGTTCGTTTTTTTCATTGCCTTGGACTGCCGACATCACTGGATTAGCTTTCTCTGGACGGAGCTAGGGCTGACCGATTTAGAAAAAATATCTAATTGCAATTATTTTGACTGATATTGCAATTGCGATATGATTTGCGATATTAGAGGGAATGATCATTTTTTACATCATTATTCTCATTTTCATTGAAAAACGTATTAAAATGATTATGGTGTGATTTTTGCGGGGATCTGTACCAAACAAAGATGTTTTCTTAAGTCTGTAGAATATGATGTGTAGGCCAGGACATCTCTGCAGCACCACAATATTTACTTTAAAATGCTATTTTGACACATTTCACCTTTAACAAATTTGAAAATTGCAGTAGGCCATATTGCGATTTTGATAAAATTTCGATTAATTGTTCAGCCCTGCCTAATATGGGACACACAGAAACACACGTATGAACAGCATAAACTATTATTCACCTATACGAACACATTTAAAATCATTTCATAACCATATATTGCACACGAGCACGCATACATGCACTGATTACCTCACCATGGTATGTAGAGAAAAAAAGACACACTACTCTGAGAACAAAAGAACAGAGTGTGTTATTCATATAAAAAAAACACAGTATTCATTTTATTTCTTACATCTTCTGATTTATGATGAGACGGCTGGATTTTCAAAAAGACGCAAGATGCCTACTGCAGCTTTGACTACATTCAGAGTCTTCAATTCAGTTGTACAGGTCTTAGAAATGTTGTTTTTCATGCAGAGTCAGCATGAAATATGTAAATTAGCACATGGCCTCATCTGGCCATGACAACAGGTTGGCCAAAGACCTTTTTAAACTGGGAAAAACCCCTGACTCTAGTGGTGAGCCAGACCATCGAGGACAGAGAGGACACAAATGGCAAAAGGGTTGAACTCGGTGTGGAAACAGTGGATCACATTACAGCCCAATACACAGAAACGACACTGTATTATCACATCACACTTCCTGTCCTACACACACACACACACACACACACACACACACACACACACACACACACACACACACACGCACACACTTCCAGTTCCAGTGAGTTAGTGCGGTGGGTTTGGTCTGAACAAAAAGCGACCAGTGAGAAAGCAGCAGTGATGACTGACTGGCTGACAACACAATGAACTGGAAAAAAAAACAGGGAGGACACAATAAATAAGAGCTAAATTTGTACTGGAATATCATACAGATATGCATGTACAAATTTAGTCTGTCTGACTTTTCCTCTCTATATGTAGAACAGAAGAGAATCAACAACACAGCTCAGTATATGAGAGTCTGTGTGACCTGTCTTTGAACTTGTGTCTGTTACACTAGATTAGATCAGATGAAACTTTCATGATCACGAAGGGAAATTGGGTCATTGCAACAGAAAATAGTAATAGGATACAAATACATATTTCGGTAACACTTTACAATAAGGGTCACTAAGTTAAGGGTTAGTTAATGCTTAATAAGCATAAACTAACTTAATAAACTAACCCTTAATTAACAGTTAACTAATGTCTGGTAATCATTTACTAATGGTGTTCATGTTAACTAAGGTATTAATTTATACATTATTTAATAGTCATCTTTCTAAACTATTAATGTATAAATTAATACCTTAGTTAACATGAACACATTAGTAAATTACACATTAGTTAACTGTTAATTAAGCATGAACTAACCCTTATCAAGCATTAACCAACAGTTATTAAGCATTAACTAACCCTTATTAAGCATTAAGTAACCATTATTAAGCATTAAGTAACCCTTAACTTTGTGACCCTTATTGTAAAGTGTTACCCACATTTCTATTCAGAACTTCCTGCATTTCCCAGAATGCCTTGCGACAACCCCCACAGAAGAGGTGTGAACTTGTTCCATGTAGCTGTGGCTTGCATGTGTCAGTGGAGAGAGCGATAGCAACAGCTGCACAGAAATGTGTGAAAATGTGGCAGGAAGACAATGTGGGACTTGTGCATTATGAAAAAGGTGAAGAATTATAAAATAATAATACAAAATATCATGATATATGCAAGGTATAACAATAACGGGAATAGGGTTGCAAAGGGGTGGAAAATTTCCGGTAAATTTCCGGAAAGTTTCCGGTAAATTTCCATGGGAAGTTAAGCTGGGGAATTTTGGAAATATTCCAAATTGGAAACTTTCCATGGGAATTATGGGAATTTATGGGAATTTATGGGAATTAATGGGAATTAATGGGAATTTATGGGAATTAACTGGGAATTGAGGGTAATTTAATGGAAAGGTATCATATCCAAGCATAAATATTTGTTTTGTTATAAGCAGACATCCATCCAAAATAATACAATTAAAACAGATTTATTTGTAAGTAGAACTTTATCAAGTGTTAAATATTTTATTGAACAATCAATTCTTTCATTGAAGAACAAAAACATGAATGTTGAGTTAAATATTACTCATCCCCCCGACCCAACCCATTCAAAAATTAACAAAAATGCACAGGAATGCACAGTGCATGTAGGGGGCGTGGTCTCAACAGCCCTGCAGTAAGCAGTGTGCTATGTGTGCATGTGATTGAGGAATAGCATAGATATTCAACTGTACTTGCATGATATCTGGTTGTTCTAGTCAGGATTATGCTAAAATATATTTTCCCCAACTATATTTAAGTTCCCTATTAAGAGCATACCTTCAATTTCGTAAATTCCTGGTTTATTCCCGTTTATTCCCATAAATTCCCGTTAATTCCCATAAATTCCCGTTAATTCCCATGGAAAGTTTCCAACTTTGAAAATTCCCGGAATTTTGCAACCCTAAACGGGAATAGGATCATTTGAGAGAAGACACTATGTTAAAGATAGAAACTCTAAAGAACAAGTCCCCATTGACTAACACATTTCACCTGTGATTCATTTGGCATGAGGGGGAGTAGATGATGACAGGATTTTAATTTTTGGGTGAACTATTCCTTTAAGAGCTCTACGTAGTCAAGTGACTAGGCACCAGTACACGTGATCGGAGAACTGTCCACCTTTCAAATCTCTTCTGTTGTTTTTCCTCGTGGTCCAGGATGTGCAGACAGCAGTGGTTTTGGATGAGGACCTTTAGCATGCGAGTGTGCAGGAATGTGCTGCTTTGCACATTCTGAGGAAAGACGGCGGGGACAGCGAGGATGAGACACACAGCCACATTATCACCAACATGGCCTTTCCTTAGGCAACAGCACGCTTCAAGTCCTTCATGTGAATCCCTTATCTTTAAGGCAGAACATCTTATCATAATAAAAAACCCTGAGCTAAAGCCACTTAAGTCAACTCTGAGTACGGTATGTTGCTACTGGGGTCAGCAGCTCCTAAATAAGAACCCGTCGGCCATAAGGACATTGATATTTCACTGCTGAACTAACCCACAATATCCTGTTCACACCACTATAATCTATTAATCACATTAAAGCACACAGAAGCTGTATTCACAAAACCCACTGAGGCTAAAACTGCTGCAAGCTGTCTGATCTAGAGATAAATTCTACACCGAATAACACATGGCAACCAGAATCTAACCCAGTGTTAGAATCGGCTCTTCACAGTAAGATTCAATTCAATACTTCATACACGATTGATACTACTGTATTTCCTCTAATATTGGCCCGGGCCTTTATTTACCTCAGCTGCAGAGGGCACCAGGCCTTTATTGGAAGCAGGCTTATATTAGAGACAGGCCTTTATTTCTAATTCCCTCTGTTTGATAAGTATATTTGCTCATATTTTAGTACGAAGCCTCCTTGTTTTCTGATCTGCTTCTGTTGGGGTTCGTTAGGTAGCCGTTTTTTTTTTTGTTACTGCGATGCATTACCGATAATTACGGTAATCGACGACGGCACGTTCCAGAGACTTCCGCCGGCCGAGCCGTCTCGTGGCATACTGCCATCTTGTGGCACTTGTACGTTACTACAACTACAGTTACATTATATAACAGGCACCAGGAGTTTACCGGTATCCACCGTTGGTTTTTTTTCCCCGGCCTGTATTTGGGCCCGTGTCGACCACGGCCCCGGACATTATCGGAGACCCGGCTTTTAATTGACTACCGGCCACTATTAGAGGAAATACGGTAGTTACAGTTTGGTCTATCTAGAACAAGGCTATATAATGAGATAATAGGCCCTTTTCACAAACTGGCTGCCGTACTTCTGCAGGGTATAGATCGCTTCTCACCTTTGCCAGCAATGTTAAAAAGCAAACTTTCTGTCGTCCATCACTCTGTCTCTGTATGTCTGTCTGACTACCGGCCACTATTAGAGGAAATACGGTATATCACGTATAGGGCTATATGACTGAAATTTGCAGTGAATACATCTTTTTAGAATTACAATTTACAAAGTAGGAGAGGCAGAGAAGTAGGAGAAGAAAAGCGGAAATTATACTTCCACGTCAAACCCCAGAGGGACCCGGCGTGGCTTACGTGCACCTCTCCGAAAATGTTACGGTGACTGTCCCGCTTCGTATTTCTTCCTACCTGCATCCGGTTGCTGTTGGCCGAGAGTGAAGACAATGGAGCAGATAGAAGAGGAGCTGAGGAGGGCTGCAGATAGACTGATCTGTGGGACACTCCCATCGCCAAATTATAAAGACTACCAGATGCCACTGAATTCATGGTGAGAAATATCCCAGAAAAACGAGCTTCAGAGAATGTAAACACTACTACTTCTTCTGTTATTACATCCGCGTTTGTAAAAGAAAAGAAAGAAAAGAAAGAAAGCTCCGTCAGATATAGAGGTAAAGATTAGGGCTGGGCAATATATGGATATTATATCGATATAATGATATGAGACTAGATATCGTCTTAGATTTTGGATATCGTAATATGGTGATATGGCATAAGTGTGTTTTCCTGGTTTTAAAGGCTGCATTACAGTAAAGTGATGTCATTTTCTGAACTTACCAGACTGTTCTAGCTGTTCTATTATTTGCCTTTACCCACTTAGTCATTATATCCACATTACTGATGATTATTTATCAAAAATCTCATTGTGTAAATATTTTGTGAAAGCACCAATAGTCATCCCTACAATATTGTCGCGATATCGATATCGAGGTATTTGGTCAAAAATATCGTGATATTTGATTTTGTCCATATCGCCCAGCCCTAGTAAAGATCATAAATTTTTTACAAGCTCAGAATCTTTTTGACCCTTTATTGAGCCCATACACTCTGCCAAATCCAACTGTATTACCAGCTGTTGACATAAATGGTTTATCTTATAACATGAGTGTCCAGACTGAAGCTAGTGATTGGTTGTTTTCCACGAAAAAATCCCCCAGGAAATCCGCAATAATGTGATTGCGGATTCCTGGGGGGCCTGACTGACGCAGCAAAGCAATTTTGCGTAACAGGTGTGGAATTTGGACATTGCTAAGATACTGACTTTTAAGCTTTTCATATTCACTACATTATCCATCACACTTTGTGTTGAAAGCCCAGAGGTTAACCATTATCTGCATGCGAATGGTGGATTTGTGTGAACCATTTCTAATATTGAATGAGGGGATTGTGAGACAGGTGTTATTGGACAAGCTGGTAACACTTAAGGGTAAATTAACAGTTAACTAATGTGTCTGGTAATCATTTACTAATGGTGTTCATGTTAACTAAGGTATTCATTTATACATTATTTAGTCATCTTTATAAACTGTATATAATATAATACAATTTATACATTATAAATAATGTATAAATGAATACCTTAGTTAACATCATTAGTAAATTACACATTAGTTAAGGGTTAATTAAGGGTTAGTTCATGCTTATTAAGCATGAACTAACCCATAACTTAGTGACCCTTATTGTAAAGTGTTACCGACAACCTCGGGTTCACTTTAAATATTCGACCGCACAGCTCCCATGTTCTCTACTGTTGCCTTCCGCCCAGAGACTACAGATGGAAATTAGCTTACAGCTATATCTGCCACAATATATTTAATGAGCATTGTCCCTGTCAAATAAACAAAATAAAATAAAACACACACACACACACACACACAAACACACAGAGGCATTTGCTTACAGGCAAAAGACCAAGGGAAATCTCTCTGGTTTCTAGTAAGGCACTTCCTTTACTTCTGCACAACAATCACATGATATCTGACCGTCCTTCCCCTCCTCCTCCCTGCAACCATCCTTCCCTCCATCCTACCCCCTCCTTCCTTCCATCCTACCCCCTCCTTCCTTCCATCCTTCCCCCCCTCTATAACTCAAGGAAACTGCCTTTCCAAGCAGACAGCATAGAAACAAGGCATCACAGAGGCAAAAAAGTCATTAGAAATGCACATTACATAAGGTTTAAGAACTGTTCTAAAGGATGATGCTGACAAAAAACATTTATTTTTTTAAATTATATTGTAAATTATGTATTTTAAATTTTAAATTCTATAATTTGTAACTATAATTTATAGATGCTTGTGTCTTATTTCATATTTATTCTACGTTGCTGATCTTTTTATCTTTTATCTAATGTAATGTCTTGTAGCACTTTCTAAAAACAATGTTATTTAAATAAAAAGAGAGAGAACAAGATACAAAAATAAGCGAGAGAGAGAGAGAGAGAGAGAGAGAGAGAGAGAGAGAGAGAGAGAGAGAGACATATGTAGAAAAAGTGCGTGGGAGAGAGAGAGAAAGAAAGACAGAGTGTTAAGGTTGCTTAATCATTCAGTATTTACACTTCCTCTTTGCATGCTCATTTCCTGCCAGGGACAGCAAGACCACACACACACACACACACACACACACACACACACACACACACACAAACACACACACACACGCACACACAGAAAGCGCCGTAGCTAAAATCCTGAGAGAGAATAGCGCCTCATCATGATAACAGGATAACAGGACACTCTTCATCATCATCATCCCTCTGTCCTTCATCCCTCCATCGATAAGCCACACACGTACGTACACACACACACACCCACACACACACACACACACACACACGCACACACACACACACAGGTTTAGCAGTAGTGGTGAGTGAGGTTGTGTGTTCATCTCTGCATTAACAGCTTAACCTACAGAAAAAAAAAACAATACTAATCTCTCTAAGTGCTCAGTGTAAATTAATCACATGCGAAAATGCTCTAAAAGACAATGAGAGTGTTTAAAGTGATTAGAGGTTAAACCTGTGGCCGTGGGCCCCCTGTGGGGCCCCTGTTGGCCCGGGTTCTGGTCTCAACATATTTTCTTTTCCTGTCAAAATCAGCTGGAAACATCGATTATTGTTCGAGACTATGGAAGTAAATTAGACGCGTATGACAGGTTAGGTTAATCTATCTATCAATTTATCATTCTTTCATTCTATCATTTCATCATTCTATCATTCTATCATTCTACTATATGGGGGGGTTATGTACTCGCTGACTAAGGTGCAGCAGTGAGCCATAAATGCAAATCTATTCCGCCAAAACCAAATTTCCTGCTGTCATAACCATGTATAAACTTATCAATATCAATACATGAGTTGTTTTTCCCACATCCTGATAATGCTGTAATCAATACTTCCATCTCTACATCTCTACTTAACATATTCTAGAGTTGAACTGTTGGTTTTCTATATATATATATATATAACTGTATCCCATTACTATTTGCTGCTGCAGCTAAGATCATTAAAGCTTCATTTGAAAGTCCTTGTGTGTTATTTTTTACATTTGGGAAGGCCTGTCCACTGTGTATTATTTATTTATTTATTTTCATGTCGGTCTTGAATAGGATGATGAGACACACTTTTGATGGGACACGTGTTAAATGTTCTCTCTAAACTTTATTAAGAATTCCGGATACATATGTGTACTTAAGAGGTCTGCTGTGTTTTTTTTTGTTTTTTTTCCCGCTATGTTTGTGTAACAGGCCTATATGTCTGTTTATATGCCTTTTTTTGTCTGGGGAGGTAGGTGAGAAAAGCAAATAAAAATATACATTACAAAGTCCTGACTTGGTCTCAACTAGAGCTGCAACGATTAATCGATTAAGTCGTCAACTATTAAATTAATCGCCAACTATTTTGATAATCGATTAATCGGTTTGAGTCATTTTTTAAGAAAAATAAGTCAAAATTCTCTGACTCCAGCTTCTTAAATGTGAATATTTTCTGGTTTCTTTCCTCCTCTATGACAGTAAACTGAATATCTTTGGGTTGTGGACAAAACAAGACATTTGAGGACGTCATCTTGGGCTTTGGGAAACACTGATCCACATTTTTCACCATTTTCTGACATTTTATAGACCAAACAACTAATCGATTAATCGAGAAAATGATCCACAGATTAATCGACAATGAAAATAATAGTTAGTTGCAGCCCTAGTCTCAACCCCATTTGGACTTGAGTCAAACAAGACTGGACCTGGTCTTGGAACTGACTTGGTGGTCTGGACTACAGCCCAGTGATCCACTACTTTCACTGAACAAAACAGACTTCAGCTATAAATTACACATGTAAACACTGCCTACAACACTGCAGGTGTTGTGGTGACACAGACCTCGAGTGTCTGATGAAGTTTGAAGTCGTCGATCCAGCATCCTTTAGTCCAGTGATTCTCAACCTTTTTCAAATCAAGGACCCCTAATTTAGTCCACATTAGAGCCACGGACCCCCATCTGATGAGATTTTGTCTCTCGGACCCAAATCTGAGAATATTTTTATTGTTAGATATGATTTTGTCCAGAACCCCATGACTATCTGTATTGTAGGTAGAGAGATAACAGAGAAACTATGATCAAAACAGTCTTTTCTTCTACATTCTCTAATTGTGTTAACTTCTTGTAAACAAATTGATGGTGAAGTTTAACAATTCATCAGTTTGCTCGGGGACCCCCTTGGAACCCCTTCAAGGACCCCCCGGTGGTCCCCGGGCCCCACGTTGAGAACCACTGCCTTATGATACCGCAGGCTTTGCAAATTGTGGCTCTTTTTTGTTTGGTCCAGCGGATTTATCCAAATGTTATTGGAGTGGAGTTGTGTTGGAGAAACGTCAGAGTAAAGCACGACCTAAAAATAAAGACTTCAATCTTCAATCAATTTTTATGCAATGCGTCAATGCCGCTCTCTAATCTACAGTCGTGTCTGAAGTAATTCTACTAAATAGAGTTCATGTATTATGGATGGCATAACCTTGTCATGGGTTCCAAAGTTATTTCACTAGCTGGAATAACCTTTTGTTTCCACAAGCAAATTAGACTAGCATGCTTCTATCAACAAACACACTGAGTACACAGCCATTAGCATGAGAAAATGTCACCACTTACTATCAGCTGTGCACACACACACACACACACACACACACACACACACAGCCTGCAGAGGAGAGGTTATAAACATAATATTAAAGTTAGCACACACACACACACACAGCGGGTGAGGTGTGAAAAACAGGACGGTGGTATTTTCCAGGAGTTGTTCCACTGGGCGAGGGGGGATGTGGGAGAGGTCAGCCTCACTTCCACCTACACCCCCCAAACCCCCTGCCCCCCCCACACACACACACACACACACACACACACACACACACACACACAAACAGAATCACATGTGCAAACACACAACTTGTGAACACATGTGAATACTCTTCATATACACAAAGCTTATCTAAACAGAAAACACACACACACCCGCAAATGCTAATATACACATTCTAAACCAGAGAGAGAGAGAGAGAGAGAGAGAGAGAGAGAGAGAGAGAGAGAGAGACCATAGAGAAACATGCATGCATGAGTAATAAAGCAGTGGATGAAAGCTAAAGCCATCCCATCCATCTCCTATATGAGCAGATTTACTTATTATTTCACTTATACAGATTAGTGTGTGTGTTGTGTGTGTGTGTGTGTGTGTGTGTGTGTGTGTGTGTGGGGGGGGGGGTATGGGGCAGGGATACACCAGACCCAAAAACAGACAGCATAGAGACTAGAGACTTAATTAAGACCAAAACAGAAGGAGTAGAAGACTATAGACAAAATAGACACAAAAAGAGGTGGAGTAGAGACAAAATAGACACAAAAAGAGGTGGAGTAGAGACAAAATAGACACAAAAAGAGTTAGAGACAAAATAGACACAAAAAGAGGTGGAGTAGAGATAAAATAGACACAAAAAGAGAAGGAGTAGAGACAAAATAGACACAAAAAGAGGTGGAGTAGAGACAAAATTGACACAAAAAGAGGTGGAGTAGAGACAAAATAGACAGAAAAAGAGGTGGAGTAGAGACAAAATAGACACAACAAGAGGTGGAGTAGAGACAAAATTGACACAAAAAGAGGTGGAGTAGAGACAAAATTGACACAAAAAGAGGTGGAGTAGAGACAAAATAGACAGAAAAAGAGGTGGAGTAGAGACAAAATTGACACAAAAAGAGGTGGAGTAGAGACAAAATAGACAGAAAAAGAGGTGGAGTAGAGACAAAATAGACAGAAAAAGAGGTGGAGTAGAGACAAAATAGACACAAAAAGAGGTGGAGTAGAGACAAAATTGACACAAAAAGAGGTGGAGTAGAGACAAAATAGACAGAAAAAGAGGTGGAGTAGAGACAAAATAGACACAACAAGAGGTGGAGTAGAGACAAAATTGACACAAAAAGAGGTGGAGTAGAGACAAAATAGACAGAAAAAGAGGTGGAGTAGAGACAAAATAGACAGAAAAAGAGGTGGAGTAGAGACAAAATTGACACAAAAAGAGGTGGAGTAGAGACAAAATAGACAGAAAAAGAGGTGGAGTAGAGACAAAATAGACACAACAAGAGGTGGAGTAGAGACAAAATTGACACAAAAAGAGGTGGAGTAGAGACAAAATAGACAGAAAAAGAGGTGGAGTAGAGACAAAATAGACAGAAAAAGAGGTGGAGTAGAGACAAAATTGACACAAAAAGAGGTGGAGTAGAGACAAAATAGACACAAAAAGAGTTAGAGACAAAATAGACACAAAAAGAGGAGTAGAGACAAAACAGACACAAAAAGAGAAGGAGTAGAGGCAAAATAGACACAAAAAGAGAAGGAGTAGAGACAAAATAGACACAAAAAGAGAAGGAGTAGAGGCAAAATAGACACAAAAAGAGAAGGAGTAGAGACAAAATAGACACAAAAAGAGAAGGAGTAGAGGCAAAATAGACACAAAAAGAGAAGGAGTAGAGACAAAATAGACACAAAAAGAGAAGGAGTAGAGACAAAATAGACACAAAAAGAGGTAGAGACAAAATAGACACAAAAAGAGGTGGAGTAGAGACAAAATAGACACAAAAAGAGGTGGAGTAGAGACAAAATAGACACAAAAAGAGGTGGAGTAGAGACAAAATAGACAGAAAAAGAGGTGGAGTAGAGACAAAATAGACAGAAAAAGAGGTGGAGTAGAGACAAAATAGACAGAAAAAGAGTAGAGACTAGAGACAGACAGCCTGTACACAGCCTCAGCCCAAATCTCTCTCACCGACTCTTTCTTGTCTCTCTCCACTTTCAACAATCTAATAAAGTCATTAATATTGCCATATATATATATATATAGGAGCTGTCTTTAAGTGTTCTCTTGTGTTTTTTGTTTTGTTTCATTTCTGAATGTCTGATTGTACAATGTTTGCAACGTCATATTTACAAGTCACGCGTGTGTGTGTGTGTAATGTTTGAAGAAAAATTAATAAATACTTAAATGACAAAAAAAAAACAATCTAATAAAGTCAAAAAACGACAAAAAAAAAAGCCAAATCAAAGAAGCCGTAAATTGTACGCTTCTTGTTTATGATCTTCCACTCTGGCGATACCATTTATATTTCCCATGACCAGTTTAACTCACACAACAAATAAAAAATGGAAAAAGCTGAAAAATAGCCAGAGCACGCCGTTATTTTCAGTTCAACTGTGACTTCTGATTCCGTGAACATTTCCAGAATGGGACTCAATGCAAAAATGCCACCAATCAGCCATGGTGGCCATTTTTCTTTCCTCCATTACCAGCAAATGGGTTTTCCTGTATAACTGTTGAACTGACCATGATAGGATTTAAATACATTTAAATATTTCTGATGTTTTGATGGCCAAGGAACAGTGTGAATAACATCAACCTATGAGAACTGAGAGCAGTGGATTTTACTCTCTGTGACAATCAGGCATCTGGAAAAATGCTCAATGCTCTTTGGTTCTATAACATAACAGTGGTTCTCAACGTGGGGTCCGGGGACCACCAGGGGTCCTTGAGGGGGTTCCAGGGGGTCCCCAGCAAATTGATGAATTGTTAAACTTCAGCATTATTTAATTTAGAAGAAGTTAACACCATTAGAGAATGTAGAAGAATTACTGTTCTGATCATAGTTTCTCTGTTATCTCTCTACCTACAATACAGACAGTCATGGGATTCTGGACAAAATCATATCTGACAATAAAAATATTCTCAGATTTGGTTCTGAGAAACAAAATCTCATCAAATGGGGGTCCGTGGCTCTAATGTGGACTAAATCAGGGGTCCTTGATATGAAAAAGGTTGAGAATCACTGACCTAAACATCATAGTCAAACAATACACTTACTGTGGGAAGATTCCCTTCAAGTCCATCTTCACACACCACACACTGTCCATAGAGCTCATACACTCACACAGACACACACACACACACACTAGCACACGAGAGCAAAAGACTATTAATCTGATCACCTGTCAGAGAGAGTGTGTATGTGTGTGTGTGTGTGTGTGTGTGTGTGTGTGTGTGTTCATGAAGAGACATTATTGTGTTTTTTACGATAGTCATCCAATCATTTTGGGCTTACATCCATGATCAGAGAAATTCTGTTTCCATTTGGTCTCATTGGGTACCTCTGCTGTCTGATACTTTGTCATACAGAATTTGTGTGAAAAAAAAAAAAAAATTAAAAACACTATTACTGAGATAGAAAGTGAAATGGGGACAGAACAAGGCAAAAGACAGGCTCCTTTGACCACTGATCCCAGCAGGACGCCCATTTTTTATTCCCCATTTCTTCTAGAATTGCACTATTTTTATTTTTATTGTTTCTGGTCAGCGTACATGTGTTTGCCCAGCTTTAGGCTACTTCTGCTCTGGCTTTTTTTTACTAGATGGAGAGGTTGGGTCAGTACCAGAATAACTAGACCTCTTTTTTTTTTTTTTTTTTACCACACACAGAACTTTGGTCGGCTTTATGTCGTTAAATTCTCTGTGCAAAGACGGCTCCAAAAAGGACAGAAAATGACCAGAAGATTACTCCAAAAGTCCAATATTTACCTCATTATCTCCTAGATTTTTCCCTCTTCTACCTCGCCACACAGTCACAACTGCAGCAAGCTGGTGCTGCCTTCAAATGCTGTCAGGAATCTTGCACTTACAGGTCGCACTTAAACAACCCAATGAAATGGTAAATACAAATTGGAAAGTAGAATTTACAGTAGCTGAGCTCTGTTTGGTACTTTCGTGTCTTTTTGTTATTTCTCACTTTTTTAAGTGAGAAATAACAAAAAGGCAGTAACTTCATGGAATACACAATGAGCTGTAATTATGATTGGGAAACTCGGAAGTGCAACCTGAAGGCAGCAAGACTCTTCCACAGCCAAACGACCCGTTCGGCTCAACTGTTAATAAAATGCATCTGTTGTATCATTGCATTTGGTTTAAATTTTTTTATTGCTAATTAAATTTACTCTAGACAATTCCGGTAAATGTTGTACGGAAACCCTGATAGCCAGAGATACTAATACAGCTACCACGGTAGAAACGGTAGAAACAAATCTCTACCGGTTGACAAATTTCTGCTGGTGTTGACGGTATACGGTCATACCCCCAGCCCCATGTGGGCATCAGTTATGTAGATCGTAAAATTCTCAACGCGGGTCCGGGGACCACCAGGGGTCCTTGAGGGAGTTACAGGGGGTCCACAGCAAAGTGATGAAGTGTTAAACTTCACTATTATTTCATTTACAAGAAGTTAACACCATTAGAGAATGTAGAAGAATGACTGTTTTGATCATAGTTTCTCTGTTATCTCTCTACCTACAATACAGTCATGGGATTCTGGACAAAATCATATATATCTAACAATAAAGATATTCTTAGATTTGGGTTTGAGAAACAAAATCTCATCAAATGGGGGTCCGTGGCCCTAATGTGGACTAAATTATGGGTCCTTGATATGAAAAAGTTTGAGAATCACTGATCTAGATCCTCCATTAAGGTGGGGACCTCACAAAAAAATGTGGGTATATATAGGCAAATTAGCTTATGATGGCATCTGGCTACTTGTAGCAAGTTTTTGAGCAGCTAATAGCTACTTTCCTTGAAATTGAATTGGCAACACTGCTATCCTTATAGTTAGGCTGTAGACATCTGCTAATAACATAATCCATCCATTGTAATACTATTATACCAAAACAACACAGCACTTACCCACATACACATTTCACATCCGATTCAAGACATCAGAAGTTTACTCTTATACTCTTAGGCAGTTTAGATTCTCATGAATATATATCAGCAAAACAAGAATGATTCCTTTTACACTGAATGGAACTGAATTAATTGTTAGAAGACGCTGGAGGCTGCACACTGACTAAACTAAACACTTACTGAAAAAAAATGAAGAAAGCATTACATTACTTAATACTATGACTCAACATCAGTGTGCACACGTGCATATGCACACACACACACACACACACACACACACACACACACAAGCTGCCCTGAAGTATGCTATCTGAGCAAGGCCAACAGCTACTTGGGGGAAAACAAGGGACTAGTAAAGCTTTATTTTCCACACTAATCCACATTCACACAGAATGAACCCAAATCCTTCAACTATGTTGTTTATTTACTTTAGAGAACGCGTAAAATCAAAGCAAGCCATTAAAGTAATCATCCTCCATTTTTCTATGAATATTCGGCGCGGAAATAAAGCTATGCAACAATGTATCGTTATAATTTATAGCTATCTTTATAGTTATCGCTGTAGATGTGAATGGGCCGAATATACAGTACATTATATGGTCACAATATCACAGATTCAGACTTTAAAAGTAAATATTTTACATTTTATTGCACTACATTTATCTAAACGCAACAGTTACTAGTACATTTTTTGCACACAAATCATGGCCTAAGTTGAAGATGATTTACTTTCAATGCATTGATATACAATAATAGAATGTGTACTTAAATTTGTGCAAGCGGACATAAGTCAGATAAGAAAAAAAATCAGTATCTGTGACACTAATTTTTCTACAGTTTTGACCTAAATATCCTTGTTTGGTTTGGCATCTTCCAGCCATTTATAATTCCATTTTCTCCCTTGCAAAACATTTCAGTCTTTAGTCAAGAGCAGCTAGTGTTAAAAAGTGTTCTCAGTCTGCAGAATACACACTGAGACCCATACCCATTTTCAAGTTCATTGGTTAATAATGACCATACTGTTCATCTGACTGGGTTTGTTTACAGCTACATCGTTTGTCTCATGAATATCTATCATTGGTCCAGTTTTGATGTCTCTGCGATTTACCAGCTCACAGCAATTTGGCAAACAGCAGAAGAAAAACCTGTTCTGACTGGTGGACAATCATGTCAGTAGAGCATCTTTAAAGTAATTATCCACAGGTGTTGTCATAAGTTATATATTTTCAAATGTCTGTTGTCACCTACTCTCTATACCGGTGGTTCTCAATGTGGGGTCCGGGGACCACCAGGGGTCCTTGACAGGGTTCCAGGGGGTCCCCCATCAAACTGATCTATTGTTAAACTTCAGCATTATTTAATTTACAAGAAGTTAACACAATTAGAGAAAGTAGAAGAATGACTGTTCTGATCATAGTTTCACTGCTCTATACCATACAATAGTGAGTCAACCTATAGCCAGTTCATGAAGGTTTTCACGTTTGCTGGTCTAAACACCTATGAGGCGGTCCCTCTTTCTGGTGTGAAGGTGGGGGGTTAATATTGAACCTCCTTGGGTCGGGGCAGGACGCCTATAGTGGCAGAGGTTGAGGCTTGGAGAGAGATAAGCTGAAGTTGGCAACTGACCATCTAAAAAGATAATGTTAGCACTAATGATGTGGGGACTGTCAGATTCTGTCAGATCTACTGATCTTCCTATAACCAAGAAACAGCACAACAGAAAAGACTATTCCCAATACCAGATCAATATTGGCTCAGCATTTGGCGAATGGAGAGCACTAAAAATTCAAAACGTTTTCCAGTGATGAAGAGCTAGCTACTGTACAGTCTTGATACCCTTGTAACCAGTGGTGGAAGAAGTACTCAGATCTTTTACTTAAGTAAAACTAGAAATAACACAGTATAAAAATACTCTGTTATAAGTAAAAGTCCTGCATTCAAAATGTTACTTAAGTAAAAGTACAAAAGTATTAGCATCAAAATGTACTTAAAGCAACAAAAGTAAAAGTACTCATGATGCAGAATGGCCCATTTCAGAATAATACAGTATATATTATATTATTGAATTATAAGTATTGATGCATTAATGTGTAAGCATCACTTTAATGTTGCAGCTGGAAAAGCTGGGGCTGATTTCCACTACTTTATATACTGCTGGGGAGCTTACAGTAATCTATAATAATACATCACAATTTATTAGTTGATTATATTTTGTATTAATAATCCGAATCTGCAAAGTAACTAGTAGTACCCCTGTGTACGAAATGTGCTATATAAATAAACTTGCTTTTGCTAGTAACTTAAGTTATCAAATAAAGGTAGTGGAGTAAAAAGTACAATATTTCCCTCTAAAATGTAGTGGAGTGGAAGTATAAAGTAGCATAAAATGGAAATACTCAAAAGTACCTCAAAATTGTACTTAAGTACAGTATTCGAGTAAATGTACTTAGTTACTTTGCACCTCTGCTTGTAACTGAACTTTTGATGTCATTACTATGCTAGTTGGCATCAGCGTGCTAGCTAGCCAGCAAGGTTAGCTTTTGCTAAAAAGAAACGCTTCATATTCTGGGGCATATATTTTTGTTTTTCCATCTGGTGTTAAACAAACAGCATTAAAGGAATAGTTCACCAAAAAATTAAAATTCAGTCATTATCTAGCTACTCACCCCCATGCCAGTTGAATGCGGAAGCTAAATACAATGGACAGGACTCAATTTGCATGAAATAATGGATAAAATTTGGTTTTGTTCGACACTGACGTGGCGTCAGAAGACTTGGCTTATACTGTACGAACTGTATGGAGTCATTTTATGGTTATTTTTTGTTATTTTTGGAACTCTAAAGATCAGTCCTCAAAGACTTCAGTTGTTTTGGAGAAGGCTGAGAGTTGGGCTGGGAAACTCCAGGAGTGTTATATGGACTAACAAACTTCAGCAGTTTCAACTGGCATGGGGGTGAGTAGATTAATAAATGTCCATTTGACTACTCTCTATCGCCAATTGATATGTGAGTCAACCTATAGCCAATTCCTGAAAGATTTCACATTTGCCATTTTAAAACACCCAGTGTCGGGTAGCTCTTTCCTGGGTAAAACCCTCTGGCACACAAGAAGTGATGCGTTTTATGTTTCCGGTTTGTTTGAATTAAACAGAAAACTGGGTAGTTAGCATGAGCAGTGATAGCCACCCGGGCTGAACAGAGACAGAAAAGCGTGCCACCTACAGAAGTTAAAAAATCCAAGGAAAAAGACGTCACAGTACTGGCCACACTGTTTGATTGAAAAGACAGAAACTACAGGATTACCACTTTAACTACAACTAACAACTCTGTGATAATGGCCTGATGTAAGTGCTTTTTTAAACAACATAGGCTATACCATTGGTAGGCTACTATTGTCTGCTCAAATAAGTAGTCACATGAGGTGATGGCTCTGTATAGCAGGACTCCTTAAACATTTTCATATGACAAGATTTTATTGATTTAGTATTGAATTGTAGAACTGTATGTGGGGAGATAATAGTGGCGAGAGTGAAACCTAGGATTACAATAGTCATTATTACACATTCTCTAATAATTTCTAGTGAATCAAATTATAGTGAAATGAAACTATTCCTCATTTTGATATTTCAGGGTCCAAATGGGGCTGCAGAAATCATTCATCAATCTACTGTGGATCATAAGGAGCTCTTCTTCAATTAGCCATAGGCCTGCAGTCACCAAGAGGCACTTATTCCAATAAAAATTTTAACTTTAAGAATTGGTTCGCCTGTAATTTTCTTAGGAGGAGAGTGGTGGCGAATCGTGTCAACCAATAGCCTTGGCTACTAAAAATTGAGATTTTATTGATGGATTATATATGGATTAGATTGGTGGATTATATGTGTGCCGAATTGAATAGTAGATGCTAAATACTGAGGAAATGTCTTCAGTCATACTGTATATGGTAGCCTATGTGTCACATTAAAAAAAGTCACATTAAACTGTCACATTTTTAATTAAGTTTGGCGTACCGTTGTCTACATACAAGAGATAACGAAAATCATCTCACAAATCATCTCACTGTCGGGCTGCTCTCTCTAGGTCTCAGAGCTGTCTGGCCTTAACGGCTTCATCATGAGATTTAAAATAACGGTTTGGAGTTTTCAGGATTCAGGCACAGTGAAATTTTTTGATACAGTCCCGTTTCTCTGTAGTCGTGAGTAAGAGAGGAAGTGGCTCCTCAGCCCAACCAGCTCACCAGTGTTTACTGACTGACTGTTCCGGGCCTCGTTTGGCTTATAGAACAAGCCAGAACAATTCTCCGCCAACTTCGGCGCTTTTTTCCAAAACAGAGCTAATATTTATGTCAGTGCCCGTGTTTATAAACCATGGCTGCGGAGCGAGGAATGTGTAAAGAGAGGTTCGTTCGATTTGCCAACCCCGCCCTGCCTCTGGCGGACCTGACAGCTCGCACAAACTGTCACCGCCGCTGCTACGGGAACAACATACCAGCACTAAGTTTTCTATCGTAATACGAATCTGTTTTCCTCTCCACGAATCCCACACTAGCTTTACATCTTCTGTCAACTCTACTCCTCCCTCTTTCTCTTTAATTTATCCCTCCTGCTACTGGCCCCGATAAGTTCCGTTCTCTCGTATGGCGTATCAGTTACCCCAGACTCAAAAATATGGTAACTTAATGTTGCCTTGATAGAAAATGTAAATACATGGTATAGCATTATTTTTAAACGTTTATGAATCCTTAGGATCCACTCTTCAATTCGGTATAGATCCAATGCACAAAACAGCGCTTATTTCGATAAAATTTCAACTTTTAGAATTAGTTCGCTCGTTACTCCCGCAATCTTCTTCCACCAAAATACATCGCGGAGAGCGGCAGCGAGCAGTGTGAATCAATTCTTAAAGATCAGATTTTATTGAAATAAAGTGCTGTTTAGTTCATCAGTATGTACGCCGATGTTACAATGAGACTTTTGAGACCATTTTTGATTCGTAAAATGTCTCATGCAATGTTGTACTTTTGGCGATAAGCAAGAGAGCATTAAACTGTCTGATTTTGTAATGGAGTTTGGCGCAGCATTGTCTCCATACGAGAGAGCGGAACGTACTGGGACTCTCTTGCTACATAGACATCCTCTGATATTGCAGAACAAACAAATCGAGCGAACATGATGCTTCTCTTACCTGGTCCCCGCCTTGTCCCCCATCTCCTCGGGCCTGCTGTGGACAGTGTTTCCAGTCAGCGCTGGTGTTGCTGGTTTCGCTGGTTCTGCTGGTCCAGTCCAGGGTAACGTACTCTGGGGCTGTTGTGTGTCTGCTTCTGGATCAGTCGGGTTTCCGCAGCGTGAGGGACACTAGCCACGCCCACCTGATGTGACGGCCACCCCGTGCCGCCAACAAGCTCCAAGAGAATGACGTCGATCGCTTGAGGGACAGCAATGGGGGTCCCGCCCTGCCCCTGGGAGCACCAATTAAAAATAATTTCAGGGAAGAGGGCGTGGCCCCATCGCTCCAGATAAGGGGGTTCATTCCGTCAGATGGTTTTTAAAGCGGCAATCAGCTGGGAAGCAGAGGGCAACAAATGTCTCGACCACCTGAAAGCCCTCTGCGGGAGGAAAAACGGAGCAAACCCCTTAGTTTTATCCCTGAAATGTCCTTAATTTCTCATTACATGAACATTAATTATCCATTAAAAATAACATAGCTTTAAAAAAGTAAACATTAGTATCATGGGTTTTTGTGGGATTTATTCATGAATTGATTCGTGGAGACACCAGTAATTCAAATGAGGAGGAAGAAAAGATGGCGTGTGATTGTAGGCTATGTGAAGATGTTGCATGTTATGTGGTATGTTTTATTATTTATTTATTTGAATTTTGTTTGATAGGGACGGTGCAATTTAACACAGTTCCAATACAGAGCATGAAACTGATGTGCCGCACAGAGAGTTTATGGCTATTGCTAATTTTCAACTCTTGTCCCTAGTTGGGCTTTTACATGTACCGTGTAATTAAAATATACAGCTTTCAGTATCCACAATACACTACAGATATGGAAATACAATAAAAATACACATACCACAGTACACATAGCACAATACACCAATACACCAATACACCAATACACCTTTAAAACCAGGTTAAAAACCTTACTTTTCACAACAGTCTATGACTAAGTTCTTAATGTGTGTGTGTGTGTGTGTGTGTGTGTGTTTTGTATATTTTGACATTGGCATATTTTGCACTAACACTTGTTGATGCATATTGCATATGCATACTGTAATGTCTTTTTATGTAAAGCACATTGTGCTGCCCTGTGTATGAAATGTGCTGTATAAATACATTTGACTTGACTTGACATACACCTTATTACTTACTTCTATTGTTGGCTCTGTTTATGTATTTCTGTTCTAGTGTTTTTGATAGATGGGTTTGAGTCCTGAAATGTGATGATAGTAGTGCAGGTGACAGTAGTGCCAGCCTCTTGCCTCACCCGATAAAAATGATGGATAGAAGAGCGCAAATGCTCTGAGCTGTCCACACCAAGCGTCCATCAGTTACTGTAACGTACAGCTGTTATTGCAGCTCTTAAAGGAATAGTTCACCCAAAAATGAAAATTCTGTCATCAGAATCATCTACTCTACAAATGAAACACAGGTGAAATTTGTTAGTCCATATAACACACAGGGAGGCTGCAGCACAACTTGGTAGCAGCCTTCTCCAAAACAACTGAAGTCAATGGGGACCTGTTCTTTAGAGCTCCAAAACAAAAACAGCCAAACAATCACACTGTGAATAGAAAGACCTATACACCATTATTTGTTGCAAATCAGTCAGCTGTAGTTCAGATTTGCACTAAATGATGGTGTAAATATACTGTAGGTCTTTTTGGAACTCTGAAGAACTGGTCCCCACTGACTTCAGTTGTTTTGGAGAAGGCTGCTATGGAGTTGTGCTGCAGCCTCCCTGTGTGTTATATGGACAAACTTCACCTGTGTTTCAACTGGCGTGAGGGGGAGGAGATGATGACAGAACTTTCATTTTTGGGTGAACTATTCTTTTAAAGTCACTTATAGTTCCCTAATCCAAAGTGTCTTGGATTAGGGATTGTCTATGTATATCTGTATATGTGAAACGCCACCAAAGGGCCCATGTTTCGTCTGGTTAAAGGATCAATGTGTAATATTTCTGCTTTCCTGAAGTGTATATGACTGTTAGTGAGTGAAACAGAGTTAATGGCTGTGTAGATTTCTGCATTCAGCAACACAGGAAAGGGCAGAGGCTGCGTTTTTGTTGTTGTTTGAAGGCCCTCGACCACATATCCTCCCACGCCCCTGACGCCCACCCCACCCCACCCCACTCGGCTCGCACTCACAGCCCTCCCTGATGCAGCTATCTTGACTAGTTAGCTGCTAACCAATAGCGACCATAAGTGGCTTGTAAATTAACAGTTATGCCATTACCACATATGTTAGCTAACCTTGCTAGAAAAATATCCTACATGTCATTCATTACTTCAGCCAGGTCCGTTCAAAAATCTGGAAAATTGTTTCTGCCTTGCTTATTGGGAGTGAGCATGGGCAAGTCATTGGCGTTATCAAGTGGGCACCTTCCTTCAACTTCAGCTTTTAAGTAAGCAAAGTCATGACCCACAGACTTGATCTGTACACATCCAACTTTATTGCTGTGTAGATACGATAGTCTTCAGAGCTTTTCAAGTTGTTCATAGCCTCACTATCACTGGCAAATGGATCAATGAAATAACTAACTAGAAATAACCTCCTCGCGGTTGTATGCCTCCGCCAATAAACTGTGTTTTATCATTGCAAGGACAGTCTTTATTTATTGAACATATATAATTAATGTGATTATTAGGTCAACTTAAAGGATTTTGGTGTCTGCAAAAGTAAGTGACAGCACTTCCACCGTTTTTGTAGAATGACCCAAGATCGTTTTCTCAGCTACAGTGGTAAGCAAAACATTATGATGTCACAGTGAAGTTGACCTTTGAACTTTTGGATATAAAATGTCATCACGTCATCATTTTATCCTATTAGACATTTGTGTGAAATTTTGTCATAATTAGCGTATGAATTCTTGAGTTATAGCCAAAAACGTCTTTTGTGAGGTCACAGTGACCTTGGCTTTTGACCACCAATTCTAATCAGTTCATCCTTGAGTCCAAGTGGACGTTTGTGCCAGATGTAATGAAATTCCCTCCAGGTGTTCCTGAGATATCACGTTCACGAGAATGGGACGGACGTACGTACAGACAACCCGAAAACATAAAGCCTCTGGGCTCGGAGGCATAAAAATGCTACCACACGTTATCCTTGGAAACATTTTCATAAGTGCATTTTCAGCTGCATCCCTCGACACAGGGAAGATGTAAGACGACATCACATTGTCTGAGTGATGTTTTATTGTGCTCCAACATCGTCAAAGTTAGCATAGCGTTAACAATGACAGCTGACCACTTGTTTATAACGGCAGTCCTTCCCGTACTCTGTGCAAGGCATCATCGGGGTTAGGATCATGGATAGGTTCAAATAATGTCTTCTATAAGCTGTTGAAAGACTGACATCACATAAACTTTAATATCAGACATCATATCAACCTCCACGACCCATGTGGATTGGACCTCCGATCAACATTGAAATGTTTTCTGGGTGTGGCAAACTACTATTTAGCTATTAGCAAAGCACAAATGTGATAGAACAAGGCAAAGGTTAAAGAAGTGTTTTAAGATGTCAAGCTAGCCACTGTTAGCTAATCTCTAAATAACTAGCAAATCAAACTATAGAAGATATGCATTAGTCATATACAATTAGATAGTTACATACAAAATGTAATAAAACATCTCCAGCAACCTATTGTACCATTCCAGCAATGTTTGTCCAATCCAGCACAATTCTAACTGTGAATAAACTGTTGCAGCACAGTACACCAAAGCAGAGAACTTACCAGTAAACAAACACACCTCAAGTAGCCACGCCCACTGTCTCAGAGACTTGAAATTGAATTGTGAGAACGGCATTAGACAGTGTAGGTTGATTTTTAAGCTCAAACTACTTGGAAATACATTTTGAAAGAAACAATGACCCTGGTGTGACCAAATGGGTACTCTAAACCATAGAACTGCATAGTAGCTGACATTACAATCAACTAACAAGCAAATAGTAAACATGTTGTCCCCCACCAGTGATGTAGTTCCACCCTTGGGTCAGTCAGTGATTGCTGAGTGAACTGAAATATGAGTGAAATTGTATATAAGCATTTGGTATGGGACAATGAAAGGACAGATTGACCATATATTTCTGTTGCCTGCTCTCCTCAGAATTAGCTTATAACATACAACACCAGGAGCGTGAGTGTTATGAATAATATAAATGCTAAATGATAAGTGATATATGGTATTGCACAGTAGGTAAATGGTAATATGATATAAGTAGTCAACACTGAGGCACAGTGGTAGTGCAGTGATGATGCAATAACAGGAACAACAGTCCAACAACTGGACAATAACTACAGTGTCTTGTGGTTAGAGGTTTGCCAAAATTCTCCACTGACTCTCACTTCAACACATCAACCCAGTCTGATGTCTCCAAGTGTGTAGCGTGTGTAGACTATTATGTTACCTATGATAACTTTAACTGTGTTGCTTTACCACTGAGTCCCCATTCATTGTCCCCCACATTGTATGATAACTTTAACTGTATGACCTGCTTTACCACTGAGTCCCCATTCATTGTCAATGCCGCCCCCTAGCGGCACAAAGTCAACGTTACAGTGTGACTAACTAACTAACAAACGAACGAAATACGTAAGTTACTTATTTTCATTAAGATCAGTCTTATAGTTTGTTAAAAGTCAATTAAGGGGAGAGGGGACAGGAGGCCCAGACCCACTGGAGTAAAGGGGCTCTGCACCACCAGTGCAAGGGAGTGGCCGGTGAACAGAACTCAGTGCAATGCAAAACAATCTACACGCTTTAGTGATCATAAGCCAAACAAGTGAATTCATAGTGATTCAATATGTGATAATTAATACTTAACAGTGAACAACCAACCTGAACCAAAGTGTGAATTAAACTAAACACCGATGCTATCTCCCGCTCACACCAGTGGACCAGCAGAGAATGATTCCCCTCCGGTAATGGGCCTGAAACCAGCCAACAGCATTAGAAAGGATGTAGGACAATAGAAAATACTAAGATCACCCAAGTGTATGGCAACTCCTTAAGGTGGGTTGCTGCTCCAACCACCAGTTAAATCGACAATAAGCTGTTTGCTTCACATGCATCGCACATAACCAGTATTCACCAAACAATCCAGCTTCCAAGTGCCAGACAGATACTCTCATTAGCTCGCAGGTGACAGTGATTAGCTAGTGGGCAGGTCCTACCTGTCCATTTAAGACTGCACCAGCAGTCTTGCAGGTATGCCATAACTCTTGTGGACTATTTCCATACTTACTGGTTCGCCATGGACCAGTAAGAGTCACTGTAAAGTCACTTCAAAAATGACTCACAGACATTGCTCACGAGACACATCGAGGCATTGTCTGTACAAAACAACACCTATGAGAACTCTACTGGTGGCCAAAAATGGACGCTCAAATTGAGACAGTGATAAGAGATTGTACTACATGGTGACAGAATGACAAGTCTTGTTACACATGATGCTCCTCTCCATCCCATGCCCCTGCCTGGTAAAAGGTCTCTGTCAACATTGTGGGACCATTTAAGACCATTTAAGTCTTGCAGGTATGCCATAACTCTTGTGGACTATTTCAGTAAAATGGCCTGAAATTTGCACCCAGAGTTGACAGATCATACAATTTCTGACAACTGTTTTCTCAGAGAGAATGGAATCATGCACTTTAAATCTTCTGTTTGCTACCCTCGTGCGAATGGAGAAGTCAAAGTCAAAATGGAGAAGTCTTGAAGGACTAATAAATGGCTCGTAAATGGCCTGACGTTGACTTTGCACCCAGAGTTGACAGAACTACTGTCATACAATTTCTGACAACTGTTTTCACAAGAGAGGGAAACCTAAGAGAGCTGGTCTCTGATAATAGACCCCAATTAATTTCTGCTGAGTTTTTGGATTTCCTGAGAGAAAGAGAGAGAGAGAGAGAGAGAGAGAGAGAGAGAGAGAGAGAGAGAGAGAGAGAGAGAGGAATCATGCAATTCAAATCTGCTGTTTACTACCCTTGTGTGAATGGAGAAGTCAAAAGATTCAATAGGGTCTTCAGGGACTGCCTCCAGGCAGCTTCCATCCAAGGAGAACCGTGGAAGTAATTCACTGGAACTTTCCTGATGGATTACAGAGCAACCCCTCACACAACCACGGGAGTAACACCTTCAGAACTGCTCCATGGAAGACGTCTGAGAACCAAACTACAAACCATGAACCTGCCTGCACCAGACACAGATGAGGACACCATGCAACAGCATGTGAAAAAGAAACAAGACAAAGCAAAGCAAAAATGCTAAGTCATCTGACTTCAAATATGGTGATCTGGTCCAGAGTAGGAAAGTAAAGAAAGGAGAACACAAGTTCACACAACCAAGGACTGTTGTACAAAAGAAAGGTGAGGACTCTTGCCTGCTTGATGATGGGAGGATATGGAATGCTTCACACCTTTCTGCCAGAGCCACAATATGGACTCTGACAGAGCACAGCAAGGGACCCAGTTAGAGACTGAGAATGTACTTGGTACACCGCCCAGACCTGTTAGGCCTAGACACCCACCTACGTGGACTAAGGACTATGTATTGAATAAATGAGTAATAATGAATAAGAAGAAAATGGCGCGCCCTCTAGAGGCCAACGAAACACAGGCTCCATGCAAACGGTCCCTGAGTGACTGAGTGACCTGAATTTGACCTGAAAAGTTCATTGCATTCTACATATAGAATATTTGGTTAGTAAAGAGACACGTCCCTGTAAACTTGCTACCTGTGTAACGTCTGATGATGTTAATACACCACAAAACAAGCATCAAAAATTCAAATGATTCAATTCAAATTCAATTTCTGCTGGCACTAATCTCGTACTCATATCTGTTGCCCTCTACAGGCTGGTTTCAGTACAGTTCTAAACCTCGTCTACACCAGCAAAACTGAACAGAGCTCGGGCCGAATGTCTGTCAAAAGACAAAGCCAATACATTTTTGCTACTATAACTTTCAGTCACAATGGCTAATTCCCTTCATGTTAATGCCTCTTTATGTTTTTCCCTTGGATGACTGTGCTATGCATTGAAGATATTTAAGTGAATGTGTCAATCCTAGGAATGAGCAGTTAGGAGTAAGAGAATTTCAATTTCAGATGGCAAGTTCAAGTTTTAGCTGTGTGTGAGCTAAAATCATTCTTGGTGGTTGAGAGCCAATGAATGTGGTTGAGTCATAACTTTAAAAATCTTCATCGTGAGCTTATGTGTTTGGTCAGTAGTCGATATACACTCAGTGTTTAGTTTAGATAGGCTATATCTATCTATAGTTATACTATCTATATAGTAATAGTCACATCCAACACAGATTAAAAATGTTTGGGGGATTGTTAAACTTTGAGCGTTTGTTAATATCCCCCTTGTCCTTTTCCACCATTATTATTATTATGTAATACTGTAACAGATATTTCCCACTCAAAAGAATTGTAGATTTCCAACACCATTTACCATGATCATTTGAAGGTCAGTAGTTGAGGACAGCATATGTTTTTACTGTCATTCTGTGTCTGTAACCTCACCACTAGTCACACAGCATCCCTTTTCTGATACATTTAGAATCAGAATCAGAATCAGAATCAGAATCAGAATCAGAATCAGCTTTATTGGCCAAGTATGTGCACATACAAGGAATTTGACAAGGAGTTTTTCATTGCTCCCAGTGTACTTACACAGAATAAATATACGGCTAAATACAAGGACAACAAGATGAACAGAGGTAAACCTAAACATTTAACTATGTACAAATATGCATATATATAAAAAAGTATATATATATATATACATATGTAAACAACCCTAGGACAATAGAGTGCAAAGATGCTGGAATAAATATGGAGTTGGGTGTAACCGGTTACATTATATACATGAGTTATTACATTTTACATACATTATACACACATTATTAGCCTTTCACTCCTGCTTTTTTTTTTTTTTTTTTTTTTGGGGGGGGGGGGGGGTTAAGTGGATTATTTTCCACGTTCACTTAGAAATTAAAAGCGACTACATCACATAAAAACACAAAGGTCTGGTACACAACTATAAAAAATGAATAAATAAATAATGTCCCATCTCAATTATGCAAAAAAAGACACTCATGGTCTCCCCTTGACATGTTTAAAAAGTTCTGCTGTGACAAGGGTTGAACTTGTACATGCACAAAGAAACAGTGACATCTGCTGGATGTTTAAATTATTACATTTCAATACATTTTCAGAAATTCTGTAGCCTTGGATTTAGGGAGTTGCCATTTGTAAATGACCTTGGAAAGAAAAATTGATCTTCTTTTTGAGTCCTCAAGGCACAATGGAAAATTTTTGAAGGTTGTATAGACCAAGACCTACCTTATATTCTACAGAACAAAGGATTCACAAATACCACTCACACTCAAATCATTAGCTTCAGTTCTTTTCAGCTTCTTGTGTTCTTTTGTTGTTGTTGACAACTCAACTGGTGTGCTATGGAGACTTTAATGTGCAGCCACTAACCATCTTTTTCTCTCCCGTTTTGCCATTGCAGGAGACAAGTCCCCAGGTGAGCAGAGCTTGTGTGGACAGTTATCTTGCTGCTTTAGCTGCTCCTGAGCTTATTCACAATATAATGAGGAGAGACAGAAGTGTCCAAAAGATCTGCAGAGCCAGTCTGATCCAGCTGGCTCCTCTTCAGAGAATGTCTCCACCTTCTTTGTCATTGCTAAGAGTTCGTAATAAGCAGATGTCTTAATAAAAGTGCATTTTGACTGTATAATTGGTAACTGCTGCGTACATTATTTAAAAACTATAAAATATGAAAGGAATCTTGATAGAACCCCATATAACGGTTCAAAAAAAAAAAAGGTTACGTAGAACCCTCTGGAAGGGTTCCAAGTGGAACCCATCCAACCCACTATCCTTCAAATCTGCCCACTATCCTTCAAATCCCTTCTTAAAACTCAAATCCCTTTCTTAAAAACTCACTTTAATAAGCAAGCTTTTTTTTAACAGTTTCTACTCTACTTCATGTTTTATGTACCTTTTAATATTCTGTTTTTTATTCTATTCTATTTTTTA
>NW_027282736.1:0-7500 GCF_046629955.1 Centroberyx affinis
ATACTATCTCAACAAATTTAAAAATCTTTATTTTTTTTAGCTTATGCTGTAGCCCTAACTCAAAATGCTCCATCAGAGTCAGGTTGCGGGCTTCCCACAGACAAGCAGTGTAGTATTGATCAATTTCAAAAAATAAATGTAATCAGTCAAACTGCATCATATCCATCATATCCGGGGTGGATGACATTAACTGGCCGAAATCCGATATTTAAAGTAATAATCCGCAACATTTTCATTTTAATAAAAGTCTGTTTTACTCTCCATCTATCATCTGGCATATAGGAAGTGATTCGTTTTATGTTTCAGGTTTGTTTGTAATAAACAGAAGAAGAGCTGGGTAGTTAGCATGAGCAGTGACAGCCATCATGGCTGAACAGACAAAGAAAAGAGCGCCACCTACAGAAACTCAACAGAAAATCCAGGGAAAAAGACGTCACAGTGCTGGACACACTGTTTGATTGACAGGTGAAGAGCAGTGCAGAAACACCACAGCAGAGCGCTGAGCAACAAAGATGGAGACTAAATTTTAAAAAAAAGGAACTTGCAGATTACCACTTTAATAAAAAGCCAATACGCGCCCAATATATCAGTCTAAACAGTGTATATATAAACATTCTGTAGTGGAGAAGCCCTTTCCCTCTGCTCTCCCTTCTGCTGATGCTAGATTAGATGGACTGTTACTGAGAGCGCGGTGACTGCATCTGTCCTCACATCCACCATAGGGAACAGGCTGCACTATATCCAGCTCCAATACTGTGTGTTATACATAAATGGAGACAGAGTTTGACCCTGACACTGCTGCTTTCACTTAGTCAGTGGCTAGTCAGTCCAGTGGTTAGCTAATGGCCCTTGAACACACAGATGTATCTACACAGGATTCCTACACATTTTCCATTTCAAAATGTCAGACTTTTTCCAGGCCTCTTGACTGGATTTGAAGATGTTGGTCAGTGTTCAGTCTGATGATAAGGGCTAACAGTGGCTGGGCAAGATGACTAGATCGACTAGACCATATTAGGCTGTGATCACATAGGTTACTTTTGAATGCTGCTGCACCTTTTTTCAGTAATTTTCAATGGTTTGGTGGCAGCAGGTGTGCGTTTTTTGGGTTGAACGTATCTCAACTTTAGCCACAAACATGATAAAATGGTGCGCTGTTCTTACTAGCAGAACATCATGAACCCACATCCTCCGTTTCACAACAGGCTACTCACCCTCTTCTTCAAGAGCAAACAGAGCAGCTAGCTAACTTTCTCTGGTACAATTATATTTTTAACACCATTATCCCCTTTGTTACTTCAGGTTAGCTCGCTAATGCTAATTACATAGCTTGTAAGTTATTGTTTAATTTGTGGTGTATAGCAGATGTAACACTCCTTACTCGCTCTGTTAGCAACACTCACAGCTTCACTTTGCATTTAAGCAGGAGTGAAAAGTGTCCTATCTGATCACGGCCTACACTACAACTAATATCACAATGAGTGAACTAGACCATATCACACTATGGATGAAAAAAGTCCACATTCCCATTATACTTTTAAAATCAAGGAAATCAAATCAAATTCATTCTCAATTATTTTCTAGACTTTCTAGTCTGATGTAGTAGCACTGACTGTACATTCAAACATACAGCGAATTCACTCACCGCCGTAGAAATTTCACAACTTCACACCTATTCACCTACCACGTGCACACACACCCGCTTGCACGCACGCGCACACACACTCATACAAATTACACACTGCCCCCCCCAACCCCCCACCCCCACCCCAAAACTGGCAATCATACTTAATCCCTCTCCAGCCTGAGTAATCCCCGACAATCCGAGGCTAATCCTGGTTAATTCTGGGCACTCCTCAGCTGGGTTTCACCCTGAAACCACAGCGACAGGGTGGGGATTGGTCGGATCATGGCGATCCAGGGTGGGCGCGGCGGTGATAGACATAATTGGTCGGGCGGTCATTGTGAAAACCAAGAAAAACAAGCACAGGTTTCGCGGGGTCTTCAAAATACGGCCGGATTGACCCCGCGCTACGTCACGCCGGGCGCCTTTCTGTTGTTGAAAACATGTTTTTACCAGCGGAGTTCAGCGGGTTGCCGTGTCCGCTTTGATGCCGGGGCCGCGTCGCTTTGTCCGCCGACAACCAGCAGCTCGACAACCGGAGCTGCGGATCTGCGACAACCGGAGCTGCGGAATGGAACGTACCTGCTCTATATCCTTCAAGGGAACGGGGAAATAAATGCCTGCAATCAAAATACATTTTCAAACAAGACCGGGATCTATGAGCGGTTCCTCCGGTGTACGGGTGCTTCTGAGAAGTCATTAGGCCCTATTCAATCAGCTCTACCTACCCAAGCTCCTAGCTCAATTCTTCTTAGCGGTCATTGATCCTGATTCCAAAATGAAGCACTTAAGACGCCTTGATCAAGCTGCTTCTTAATCCAGCGTTAAGGAGATTGAGACCTTTTCACCCCGTGTCTCAGACAGACTTATTACTTTGGCACATTGGTACAGCCCCAGTCAGGACACACTTCACTATTATAGACTCGGTTTGGGTTTTATAGTCTGTCTAAGCCCCTTTGGCGCACAACAGGCTGCAGGAACACTTTTACTGTCTCCCGTTTTGAAGGAGCTGTCAATATACACAAAGCGCGGCGTGTTAATGAAGCAATATGTCGACGGCTGGGGATGGATGGGGATGCTTTGTTAGAAACAAGGAGGCCTCTAGAGCGCGTACGCTCCAATGTGCGCCTCCTCGCCAGGCTATTCGATAAGACCCGCACCTGTAAACCCATCGCGCGAACCCATGGGTACACTCGTGAGAGAGCGGACGCAGGGGCGGAAAAAAAACTACGAGGAAACTGATTTACCTTCTGCTGCGGGTCTGTAAGGAAATTGTGTGTGGGGGGGGGGGGACAGGTTGCAGAGGAGTTCTGCTGCCGGACATTTTTTATAGGCGAGCGTTTACCTCTCTATCCTCAGAGGATAAAGTCTGTTGGAGGGGATATCTTTAGAGGATTCACGAGAACATCATGTAGTGGGGGCTTTTATAGCACTTTCTGCTTCACATTTTAAGGAGCCCCCCCCCCCCCTTTTCCTAATTTACGACGCATTCCACGGAGCGCTCAAGAGGAGCGTTTGCGTTTTAAATTCCGTGCAGCGCTCCATTAGACGTGGTCCGGCGCAATCCAGCCGAGCGTTGTGGGGATTGTTCCACGCCGCCTTGTTGAGAACTAGTGGGACTAGGCAAAGCCGTTTTCTCCCCTTGCTCAACCATTATTTATTAATCCATTTCACACAGCCAGGAGTCATTATGCACGGTCCTGTCAATGGGTATCTCTCTATGCCGCGCATTTATTTGATAATAAGCGGGAGTGGGGGAGAAGATAAAAGCGCTGACTGCGTTCATTGTGGAGCGTTTTCTGCAGGCGGGGAGACTTAAATGAGAGCAGCCAGGCTCTGTGTGGGAATGGGTCTCGTCTGCTAAGCCTGTCTGGAGGCAATCGATGGAAATTAGTCAACGCTAAAGATTCACTTCCTGTGACTGATGTCACGGGCAGCGCTTGTCTCTTTGAAGGGAAATAAAGAAGTGGGAGGCTGAGGGATTAATGGGGTTGGGGAAGGTGTGAGCATGCAGAGTGTGAGAGGGAGGGGGGGCTAAGCTGAGGGAGAAAAAAAAGATACTATTCTTTGGTGGATTGCAGGAAAATAATAGGTCAAAGCATACAGAGGAATGCGGTGTAGCGAGGAACATTCTAGCAACACAATAACTTAGTTGTGTATGAGACCAGCAACAGCACAGACAAAGCAATAAAGATTTGTAGTCACAGTGTTACAAATAATACTGGTGCTACCATTAAAACATCATGGACAACATAGTGACTAAAGCCATGGTGATGGAATATTGGTGAAGGCTTGATTACTGAAATATCTAGATACTAGTAGTAACAATAACTGAGATACACCTTAACAAAAAGGGTTCTAGAAAATGGCTTTATTAGGCTTGTACCATAGCAGAACCCTTTTTGGTGCTATAAAGCTGTGGTTCTCAACGTGGGGTCCGGGAACCACCAGGGGTCCTTGAGGGGCTTCCAGGGGGTCCCCAGCAAATTAATGAATTGTTAAACTTCAGCATTATTTCATTTGCAAGAAGTTAAAACAATTAAAGAATGTAGAAGAATGACTGTTTTGATCATAGTTTCACTGTTATCTCTCTACCTGCAATACAGATGGTCATGGAATTCTGAACAAAATCATATCTAACAATAAAAATATTCTCAGATTTGGGTCCAAGAGACAACATCTCATCAAATGGGGGTCCATGGCCCTAATGTGGACTAAATTAGGGTCCTTGATATGAAAAAGGTTGAGACTTGAGACACTTAAGGTTTAACTTGCCAGTTTTCTTTTCTTTTCTTTTCTTTTAGTCATTACTAGGGCTGGGTGTTCATTCAGTGTTATCATTTATCGTCTTTCAGTGGAATCATATTGTGATGATATGGTGATTTTGGTCTAAATTGATGATAACAATCAAATTTTATTTAAAACTCTGACAAAATGAGGTATGAAACATTTTAAATCTGAAAATTTCAGTTTTGGTTGACATTACCATTCGGTTCAATGGGATGAACAGTTTGATTATTTAACGTGATTTTGCATACGTGAGCCATATCGTGATATACTGTATATCGATATCGGACAAAAATCCTTATGATTATCGTGATATTGATTTCAACCTTATCGCCCAGCCCTAGTCATTACAGTCCTATATGGAACCACAACCCTAACCAAAGAACCCCTGAGAACCCTTTTCTGTCTGTAGAAGCAGTAATAGTGTTTACAGCACAAGTAGCAGTTTAAGTGATACAGTAGTAGTAACTGTAACAGTAGTGTCAGAGTTAGCCTCTGCCGCAGTAGTGCTCTACACTAGAAGAGGTCGTCTCCTGAAAGGTGTACCAGTCGGCTTTTCCTCAAAGCACAGCAGAGGGACTAGAGCCAGCCCTCGGGCGACAGAAGGCCTTTCACTCCCCCCTTGCTCCCCGCGGAGCTCCACCGCTCTGGGGAAGACAAGAGGAACAAGCCAGGCAAGGGAGGGGAAGATGGGTGGAAAGAGGCAGGGAGCGGGGCGACGTCTGGGGGCTAACCTGAGAGAGGTAGACGGGAGGAGAGCCCGGGGGGCCGGGGGCGGACAGCAAGCCCAATCCCCAGCGGAGAGGGCTCTAATTGGAGCTGCCGGTCTGCCGAGGCGGCCTCTCCCTCTGCGGACGGACATAAGGAGCCGAGTGGAGAAGGAGAGCCCGGGGGCGGGAGGAGAGGCCAGATAAAAATAGAGCCGGCAGATTAACGAGCATCTGAAAGCGGGGCAGGGGATCGGAAAATCCTCCCCGCGTGCCAGAGATGCCCGGTCCTCGGGCCACAGCCAGCTCTAGGCAGACTGATGGACCCAGAATGGCCATGGATGATGCTGCCTTCCTGTTGGCCCTCCTCCCACCACTAGCACCAGGGGCGGAGGAGTACCCAAATGTCCCACTCAAGTCCAAGTACTGTTCCTTAAGTAGTGGTAAAATTACATATGCTCCCCGAAACATGCAAATTGTGCAAATACTTGCAGACAAATGTTTTGATATTACATCTTCATCCGTGTCTTATATGTTCAAGTACCAAAACCATGTCAGCTGGTATTTGCATGTTGCACTTTTTCCACTCGTGCACTTTTCTGAGAGCAGAGCACGGATTAATAAATACCATGAAAGGACTTTTCGGCCTCTTTTCTGCCTCGTCTTTTATTAGCGTGCGGGTTCCCTGCTTTTTCTCTGCAGTGCCTCTTTATTGGAACCTGCACACGCTGCCAATTGGACTGAAGGATTAAAAGCAGGCGCAACAGTTTACTCCATTGTTTACATATGATCTATCCCAGGCTATGTAAAAAAAAAAAAGGACATGAAAGGACAGAGAGTTCACTATGTGATATGACACGTTCTTGACTGTGTTGAGCGTTCTAAAAAATAAGATTCTGAAATTATTATTCAAGCTGTGATTAGAAAATGAAAATATCCCAATTGTTCAATAATGTTACTACATTTATGTTTCTTTTCCAACTAGCTAGCCAGGCTAGCAAACTAGCTAACTAACATAAATTGGATTATTTCATGTTAGAATGTTTCCACCATAGTGTAGTTCCACTAGTGTAGTATTGAAGCAGATATATTTTTTTATTTATGCCAGTTTCTAATGGAGAGCTTACAAAATTTGCAAAGGACGCAGTTTAATACTTAAGTCAAAACATACTTTAGCGGAACTAAAACTACTGACTTCAAAATGTACTAAAAAAAAAAAAAAAAAAAAAGCCACTCAATTACAGTAACAAGAGCGAATGCAGTTTGTCACCTCCACCCTTGACTCGCGCTCATGAAAGGAGTCACCTCTGTGGCTGTGATTTCCGCCCCTCTCCCGGGAGCGCTCACACGCCAGGTGGAGCATCGTGACACCTATGGGAGCCAAACGGCTGCGCGAGGGGAAGCTGAGAAACAGGCCCGATCGCACCTGCCACCGGGTCTCCAGAGAGCGCCACCCACCTCGACGCTCAAGCTGTCGAACCCATCCGTACGCCGAGGCTAAGGCGCTCCCGACGAACGCGCCGAGCCGGGGTTAGAGGCTCACCCTCGCTGATAGGAACACTGAGGAACACTGTTTCACTTTTGAATGATTAATCAAAGTCTTGAACGGGCAAACCTTTCCAGTAGCTTCATCTTATAAAGTGTCATAGCCCAATAATGTTTCTTATAGCTCACTGGAAGCCCTGATAATAAAACGTATCCACAAGAACACATAGAAATAAGCCGTTTTGGATCTTATTATGCTGAAACCTGGGTGCTTCTCTCTATCTTCTCTCTCATAATGGATCATCAGTTCCAGGTTTAATCGCATCTTGGTAACTTGATATCTGCATTGGGGCCCCAAACAAAGGCTGTTTTTTTAAGCTGAAGTACCAAAGTAAGATAGTCAACACACTAAAAGCTGAACATCACAGCAATATTTGAGACAATTATTCCTTTTTATTCCGCAAACCTTGGTGAAAACCCTTGCAAAAAACTGGAACGCGAGTTAAGACTGATTTTTTTTTTTTTTTTTTTTCCCCAACTAAATCATTTGCAAATACGCTGTCACACCTTTTTGAGAGATTTCTTTTGAGAGAAACACATCTCCCATCAGATGTGCAGTTTTGAGGCATGCCAATTTCAAAAAGGGAAAAAGATAGTCACACACACACACACTCTTCTCTCAATTGGGCGGTGTGTAGAGACTATCAACATCTCGGCACAAGGCAACGCTATGCATTTCCATATAGAGAGGGGCTCGTTCTGGCTGGTCCACCCATTCCAATCAGAAAACTACGCTCCAGAAACTCAAATCTCACATAAAATATACATACAAAAACAATATATTTAACAGAACTTCAATTAATTAATCGCAGAAAAAGCATTTCATCCTGTATATAT
>NW_027282736.1:10000-62252 GCF_046629955.1 Centroberyx affinis
AGACAGTCTAACGAACGGGGGAGAAGTGGGGGTAAAAGACGAAGAAGTAGAAGAAGAGGAAGAAAAAAAGAGAGAGAGAGAGAGAGAGAGAGGAGCGCGAGTCACTTTGTAGCGGAAGCGGGTCGACTTCGTTTTTAGCTCCTCAATGGGAGAGTATGAAATATTAATAACTGCTCCAGCCATATACTTCAGAGGCCTATGGTAAAAACTTAAAGTCTAATGAGACGCCGCTCATGAATTGCTAATGGAGAGATGCTGGAATGTGTGTTTTGTGTGCGTTTGCGAGTGTCTGCGCATGTGTGTGTGTATGTGTGTGTGTGTGTGAAGGGGGGGGGGGTCAAACTGGTAGCAGAGGGGTGGAGTATTATCCGAGTGTTCAGTCTTTTCAAAGCGTAGACGAGAAACTTCATTAGAGGCTTGAAGTTCTTCGGCTCCCCCGTTTTTTTTTCCCTTGAACCGCCAGCCGAGAGAAAATAACTCGGCGGTCGGTCGGACAAAGTTTTAAAACCCGCCGCTCCACATGAAATGATATGGAAATTTTTTCACATGCCAATATAATATCTAAATTCCTCTTTCGTTTAAGGTAAGATGCGCGTTTGAAGGGCATTTAGTATCTTCAACTTTGACGATTTTCAAGCCGAAAAATTTCAAGTTTACATTCAACGTTTCCTCCTAGAATTTACAATTTAGAGCATCATGGGACACATCATGATGCAGGTTTTAGTTTTTTAAGGTTTTGCCATTCCTGAAGGTGGTTTAGTAAAAACAGGGAAGAACCTCCATTATAACTGATATCCGATTTTTTATAAAAAGCCAATATCGGCAAACCAATATAAGTCTAACCCCGCTTTCTATGAAATCATGATACTCTGTAGTCACAGAAAATCAGACTCACTACTCCACTACAGCATAATCAATATTCCTATTTGCACCACATAAAGCTCCATTCGCCCAGTGATATTCAGTGAGACGGTTGAGTACCTGGCCGGGGTCGTTCCAGTCCCCGGTCGAATCGGTGCCAGAGCCTTGCGTAACCTAACCTAACCTAACCCCCCCCGGCCCGGCTATAACGGGCAGGCTGAGCCATCAGCTGGGGGATCGCGGGGGCCGTGTGCAGGCCGGGGCCGAGGGGAGCCCAAGGGTGTCGCCCTGCGTCAGAGCGTTGCTTACTGACCTCGTTTCTAACCTCCCTGCAACTCCCCCGGCGAGGCGCTGATGTTGAGACGGGCGGGCGGGGCCGAGTCAGGTTACACGGCCGATATGCGGGGCTGATATTGGGCTTAAAAATCCGATATCAGCCAGTCAGTGTGGTCCACCCAGGGCCGGATCTAACCTGCTTGGAGGCCCTGAGCAAACATTTTCCGTGGAGGCCCCCTCTTGAGACAAATCTTTCCCACCATCAAGTAACAAAGACTGAGTAAAAATGTTTAAAGCATTGTATTTTTGTTACCTGTTACAGCACATGAATATCAAAATAAAATGTATTAAATACAACAGTGAATATGGGGTTTTTTAATGATTTTGATTGGTTTATGATCACAGGCACATAATGTATCCAATAAGAACAATAACACATTTATTTATGGGGTTTTTTTCTAAAGTAGAAATCATAAATTAGCCTATAGGGAGCACCGTCTATGGGGCCACCTCTGATATTATGGAGTTTGATTGATTACCCATTTATTGTAGAATTGATCAATTCTACACTGGTTGTCTATGAGAAGCCCTTCACATAAAGTGATTCTAATTAAGAATCAACAAAGTTGAACAAAGACTACAGATTTAAGCACATCCATTTTGAAGAACACAATAAGCCTCTTGCAGAGTGTTCTCACCAATTTGGAGGTGTTACTAAATATGTGATGTGGTGATGTTTTATTTCTGTTTATGCTTCATCTAACATCTGCTAATTTGCTGAGAATTGATGATAATTGATTCTAATGAGACATTTTGATTGCACGCATGAATATGAATTGAATATTAGTAGAAAATACCATCTATCAGCTGCTTAGTAAATATCAGGATCGGTATTGGCATTCAAGAACCGATACCGATAGTGAATAAATAAGCTTCCTGAATGTCGAACTACATAAGAAAAGACAGAATAAACCAAATTTTTCAAGAATTGATTATTGAGTACGCAGGTTGTTATTGTTCTTAGGCTTTTAATCGAAGACGCAAACAAAGAAAAGTACTTGGTGATATTGTAATGTCTAAACTAATGGTGATACAACTATGATGGAGACTTATACATGGGGGAAAAAATGCTTTTCAACTGTTGCGTAATGCGTAACTGAACCATTTATCCGGCCAATCACGCCAGGCTTATGTTATTATTTATAAGACAAATGCATTATGCTCTATTTATCGCATTTTTTTTAGCAACAAAAAACTTTTCCACCTCGAGCAAATGTAAAAAAATTTTTTGCGATATTGAGGAAATTTTATCAAAATTTGCCATTTTCCTTTCAGCCTATCTAATTCGATACATCGTTTTTTTGCATAAAAAAGCTTGGATGGAAACTCAGCTGCTGCCCAGGCTCCATATGGATGCTATATATTAGCGGCTCAAGTGATAGCGCACACTGTGTGGACTGTGTGCTTGTCATCCGCTCTGCATACATGGCTGTTGACATGTGACTGAACAAATGGGCGTGATTCGTTAATGCAGATCCATCTTGCGCTTTACCGCGAGCGCTTATGCAAGTTGGCGTGCGTGGTGCAAGTGTGTCACACATGCATAGTAATATGTAGCGTTTCGAATGTGTAGGAGTGCATTGCTCCGTGTGTGTGTGTGTGTGTGTGTGTGTGTGTCTAGGGGAGGGGAGGGGGGGAGGGGGGGGGCGGCTACACCTTTCCGCCTGAGTGGGGCTGTCAGTGGGCATCAGTCAGCCAGGCAGCGACAGGCGGAGCAGATCATTAGCAGAGACATAGAGGGAAAGGGGAAAGAGAGGGAAAGGGAGGACGAGAAGGAGAGGGAGAAAGCGAGAGGGAGTGCAGGGACCGAGCGGAGGGAAGGCCTCGGCACAGCGCCTTTAATATCCGTCTTGCGAGAATTGCATAGACAGCCGCAGTCACGCAATCGCCCCGCCGCGACCATCCTGTCCTCCTCTGTCCTCCCACTGTCTTCATTACCACACTGTAGGGTTCAACTGGTGTGGGCTTTGGAGGCCGATATCAATATTTTTGAATGGAAGCGATATTTTATACAATATTCAATATTCAACAATGTTGAAATTTCATGCCAAAAGAATGCCCCCTACCAAAATAACAAGTATTTAGTGTTTCTGGCAGAATTTTGTTCTTGTGGTAGAAAAGCCTCTGAAGCAGCATTTAGACCATCATGGGACATTAAAACTCTCCACTGAAACCCCACTAATGCTAATACTAATACTGACTATGTTGCATTAGAATCAATTGAGCTTAAGTTCTTCCCATAGACAACCAGTGTAGCACTGATCAATTCTACAATGAACATGTAATCAAACTGCATCATATCCATCATATCAGAGATGAAAGACAATGACTGTTTGATATCTGATTCTTAATAAAAGACCAATATCAGTCTATTCATTACCACAGCCAATTAATCCTTGAAGAATGTCACAGTGTTGTAAGTACTGGGAAACACCTGAAAAAATGTGTATATCAAGTTTTGCCTAAATATTCCTCCAATGAGTTGTCAGGTCCGTTAGTTATCGCGATGAAAAGACATGAAAAGTAATGCACGGTTATGTGGAATCCGATCAAAATGGCCGCATGAGAATCGATTATTGTGTCTTCGCCACAAATTAGCACACGTTAGACGAAGCGTAAGCGCAAATCGTGCTCGGAAACTAAAACGTCAGCTCTTCCACACTTCCCGGTTGCTTCCCAATTTAAAACTTTCTCAACAACGTTATCGGAAAATCTTTCCTCTTCTTTTCAGATGACGCTAACTAGCTCCTTCTTGCTCCTCCTCCTCCACCTCTTCGTCCTCCTCCCTCTCTCCTATACAGTATATATGGAGACCTTGTTTAGTTCCGCCACCTCTCTCTCTTAATGTCACTCTCCTCCGCATCTCAACTGCTTTGCATTTTGCCCTTTCATCGTTCGACGGCTGGGCCCATAACTCATCTTTTAGTGCCGCGTCTTGCGGTGACCACCTTCCACTCAACAACACCATTAAACAGGCAGATTAATGCTACTATTAAATCCACACATCGACTTCGGTGGCACTCATCAAAGACAGTATATATGACTATCGGTATCAAGGATTTGATGAAGTCAGACTTTCAGAGGGCCAATAAATCAGTTAGGGGGACGCAATCCGGCACTGCATAAGGTAGAGGCAGGCAGAGGAGAAAAGATACAGGACGAAGAAGGCTTTGCAGGAAATAAGGATAAAGGCAACTTGTAGATCTTTTATTACAAGCGTTCATCTGGATATAGAACCAATCACAATGTTTGTTTACAATAACTTCCGGGTAGAAAACTCCTGCGTCATATACATACAATTTAATGGCGCGGAGCAAACGGGGGCGAGGAACAACTGAAATCAACTGAAGTCTTGTTGTGTATGGGGGTGCCGGTAACGATAAAGAGGATTTTTCAGATTTCCATCTGCGAAGACCAAACATGCTCAAAGACAGCTCTGGATTCAGCGTCTGAAAAGGGAGGAGATCCAGGACAGGCCAAAACTACCCAAAACTAGCAGTTAGTCCGACCGGTGGTGAGATGTCACTGTTGTAGATTTGGTTTATCAAAGACGCTAACACAGTACGTAAAATAAGCACAGCAGAAACGTCAGATAGGCCGGACCACCGTGTTTAACTACGGTATATGTCTTTAAACATTACAGTTACGGCTGAAAATGACAACAGAAATAAACAGGTTTGCCGATATCTCCGCAATTCAACGCAATCGCCAGTTGTCTACCCAGAAGTGACTGTTGTTGTTAGCGTGACGTCACGGTGATTCGGTCTATAGATCTATCGAAGACTTTCAGGTGATGTAACACACCATGTATGGCGGCCATATTGGAGGTCCTCTTGGGCAACAGTGGCTGTGAACAGCTGAATGTACGACTTGGCCGTCTCAACAGAATTCAGACTTGGTTCATTAGCTACTGTGCTGTTTTTGACTGGGAATTTATTCATCATTTTGTGTATCTGGTCAGCTAAGCATCACTGTCTTGTAAACACATCTGATTTAAGCACAAGCTATCTAGTAGAAGCTAGCATTAGCAGTGGCTAGTAGACGCATGTTAACATTAAAATCGGTTGTTTTGCTAAACTAACCTGCTGGCTAGTTAGCTTGCTAGCTAACAAAACCAGCTGTTTGTTCAAGTTAACTGCGCTGACTCTTCTCAAGCTACAACTCAAGCTTTTAGAGCAGTGGTTCTCAACATGGGATCCGGGGACCACCAGGGGTCATTGGAGGGGTTCCAGGGGGTCCCCAGCAAATGAATTGTTAAACTTCACCATTATTTCATTTACAAGAAGTTAACACAATTAGAGAATGTAGAAGAATGACCAGTTTGATCATAGTTTCACTGTTATCTCTCTACCTACAATACAGATAGTCATGGAATTCTGGATAAAATCATATCTAACAATAAAAATATTCTCAGATTTGGGTCAGAGAGACAAAATCTCACCAAATGGGGGTCTGTGGCCCTAATATGTACTAAATTAGGGGTCCTTGATATGAAAAAATTTGAGAATCACCGCTTTAGAGGCGATTAAGACATATACAGTACATAACCTGAAAACAAATCCAGCTTATCAGACAATTCATATATAATGTTATTGAATTGACCTACACCCACAACAATCTTTTTCAGATACCTCTCTTTTTCTAGTCTGGTTGTTATATATATAGCCATTATTTGCACACAGCCAATTCTGCACTGGACCTCAACGATGGCGCCAGACCTGGTTGTTGGGAGATTTGTGATGCAACTGCAAAGCCTCTATATAAATTTAGAAAGGTGATACCTTAACTGGATTAATCTTTAAGTAAATTCAGCTTTAAGAGAGTCATTTTTAAGTCATGACAGTCATGAGAGATGAAGGCCTGCACTGTAGGAGAATAATAAATCAACCCCGTCCAGCAGTGACCAAACATACTGTAGACCTTACACTAAGTTAGGTCACCAGTAGCCGGGGTTGATATATTATCCCCATAAAGCTGTGCAGCACATGTGAATTTTCTTTCTCAAAAGCAGGTCTACAATATCCAAAAGTGCATCCAGATCATATAAATTCTACGAAACGCGGACTATTGTGGATTTAAAGTGCAATTTTTGGAGCGGGGGAGCAGGCTTAATCTGCGATCACGGCTGCAGATTTGAATTTTTCTCCGTGCCAGCCTCCAGCAACGGAAGCCAGAGCAGAAAAAACAGAGGATGACAGGACAGAGTTTAGATTACAGAGAAAGAGGGAGGGAGGAAGAAAGAGAAGAGGGAGGAGAGGGAGGGAGGGAGGGAGAAAGAAGAGACAGAAAGAGTCTGGAGTTCATTCGAGGCTAGCTGTCGTCAGGCTCGGCGTCAGCCGTCACATGGGCAGAATGCTAAACGCCGAGCTCTGAATCCTGACCTATTTTCATCAAACTGACACAGAAATCCACTCTGAGAGGCCGTCTTACGCTGCTAACCTCTGTCTGCCTTCTGGACCGCCCTCAGCAAGCCATCACACACACACATACACACAGACAGACACACACTCATACACACTCAATTTGTACAATCTGTACGTACCCTAATGTAAATCTACTTAGCTGTGATTTAAAGCAGTTTAATGATATATGATTAATAATCTCTCGACTTAGATTGGAAGTTATTCTACTCAACTCCAGCTTGAAAGGCCTTTATTGTAATTTGTCCAAATACACCGTTAGACTGATGAATATTCATTAGTAAAATACCCTTCCCTGACCCTTCTTTATAGTGACAATAGACAGTAGACATGTTTTTTCCCTTATGTCGAGGCTCAACTTGACATTGTTAACAGACAACTGTGACAACTTGTTAACACACTTAACAAAGATAATGAGCAAATAACTGGTTATAGCACAGCAGATGCACATGTTCTTATGGATTTCATTTTCAACCAATACTTCACTTTATACAGTAAACATTTTTAAAAGTAGAAGTTCACCAGGCTTTTATCAACTAATCATCAGAGTGCAGTTACAGACGTCTATAAGAATGCCAACAAATGAATGCAACCTGATTGATGCTGAACATCACCTGAACATGAGTGAACTACATGGAGAACAATACGCATTAATGGAGATTGATAATATTGTAGAGTGATGGAACACAGCATTTCGCTAATGCTGCCTATTATTCTTTGTCAACAATTACTTTCCCTCAAAACATTTTAACCTCTTCAGTACCTTTTTAGAAAGTACCTTTCATACTTTACCTCAGCTGACTAAATTCTACCACTATTGACCACTTTCTCCTCCATCTCGTATGCCATTTGGTAGAAGCTTTTATCCAAAGCGCCTCACAGCACCATGAGTGCATGCTTTGTCAGCATGGGTGGCCCCAGGGGGAATCAAACCCCTAACCCTCACAGTGCCAATGCCTTGCTCAACTCACTACAGGGCCATCACTACATTTCCATCAGTGCCTATCCCTATCATATCAATCGTCAAGTCTTTCCTTGGCGTAGTAGTGAATGCAGAAACCCCCCGGGCCAGAAGTGGTGGAGGGTCTTGCTTCTAGGCCAAAAGTTCCCAACCACCGACCAGATCTGCTGGGCTAGCAGGAAAACCATTGTCACTTTTATACCTCTTTGTTTTGTGTGGTCTAGTAAATCTTTCCAACAAGAATGCCCCCTTTTTTGAAGCTATCCGGTGAATAACAGCCGCACACTTTTTGTGATTGGATCGATTCGGAGAGCAAGCACGTCATCTGTCATTCCCACATCAATCAGACATTTGTCTTTAACTTGACAGTGAGTGAACAGTGGGCTGGAGCGTAACATTTCAAAAATGAAGAATGGCCCCAAAGACTAGGCTCGGGACCAAGATGGATACGAGGAACTCTTTGCGTTTATTATTGACTTTAATTACCACTCGCTATGACACAACATGTCTCTAAGAAGCGGTGCGTAGGCTCGCAATGACCGTGAGTAGCTGCTGATTTTGTTATAGTGGTGAATGATTTGTGTGGTAGACTGTGGCAGATTCATTCATTTCCCATATAGCTGCAATGTTTCCTGCACTTTAAAGCTACACTAGGGAAGATTTAAATGTAAAAATACACTTGTCTTATCAGCCTGAATAGAGAAGAGCGTCCCTGTACACACAAAGAAATACAAAACTTTTTCTTAAACAGCAGTGAGTGAGCGAAGAAACAAAGAAGAAGACACTTTACGGTCAGAGGAGTGTGCAGTTTACTGATTTCTGGGTAATGAAGTACTTCAAAAAATTCGAATAGTTACCCCTCGCTGCCACTTGGGGCCGTCAAAGTGCAAAGTTGCCGAGTGCAGCTTTACAGTGAAATAGGGCCTTATTAAAATGTCAAATAAATCTGTTACTGCTTGACAGGCAACAGCCAGCTCTCTTCTTTGGCAGCACCTCCCCACTTCCACTGCGCCAAAAATTTGCTCTGGTCCCGAGCGGAAAAAGGGGTTGGGAACCCCTGATCCGGGCCGTCCAGCCCAGCGCTGAGAGCTTCCATCACCAGGAGCATTAATCATAGAGCCGCTGTCCTCCGACTGATTACCTCCCATCAATCTTAGTTTGCTGAGCCCTCCAACAGGAGAAAGCCCTTATGAAGATCCGATTAAAAAGGTAAGTGACTCATAATATAAGCACATGCCTGGCCTCCGAGTCGATTTTCTGTAATAGTCATAAGGCCGGAGAGGGATTTATCTACTCGTTTCAAAATGGCCATTCACCTGCAAAGATACTGGGCTGAGCTGACGAGGGGACCCGCTGTGCTGAGGTGAGGTCTGGAAGGGAACCAATGGAGATTGGTGTGTGTGTGTGTGTGTGTGTGTGTGTGTGTGTGTGTGTGTGGTAGTCATTTGCAGCTGCAGACAGGAGGGGGAGTGACTTTGAGAGTGTCTGAGAGGCACATCCTGCCTGCAATTAAGGTGGAATCAGAGAGAGATCTGCGCTGCCTTGATAATGAGCCTCATCTGAATTATTAACTAGAGCTGCACCCCCCGGACCTGGACTCCCATCAGGCCTAGCAACACAACAACAAGCACAGATGCAAACAACACACACACATACACACACTCACTCACACACACAGAATCCTCAGATCCATACAAACTTCTATCAAACCCATTTTACTGTGTAGGAACTCAAAAGCTAATCCCATTTGCGATAAAATAAGGTTTTACATGAAATGGTGCTCATAAGGTATTATAAGGCATCATAACCACATTATTAAGACATTGTGAGGGCATGATAATTATTATAATCGGTGCATGATATAATGAACACAATGTGCAAAAAATTAGGGGGTTAATGACATGTCAATGTAATTTTCTGATGTTTGTCGGATGACTGTATTGCAAGAAATGTTTATCTCTGCTTCTTATTGGCTTATAGTCTGCTTCTAATGTATCATAAAGTGTAAAGTATACATTAATGCTGCATTGAAATGATGTTTTGGGATTATTTAAAAAGTAACTGCTCATCATTGTGTGTGGTAAGATGTGACTTTCAAGGTTATTTTATAGTGTGAAATCAAAAGTTTTCTTATTTGTTTTGCATCGTTGCTGTCAGTCTGTAATTATCTAGCAATTACAGCAGTAATATGACGTGATGCAATTATGAGGAATTGAGTGATTTACAATAACCTTGTCAGAGCCTTCATACTATGTGTGCTTCATGAACTGAAGGACTAACTTGTCGGGAGGATAAGGGCTGCTGACTGTTCCCTGAGTCACGGTCTGACGGTGTGAAGTTGGAGGACTGAAGGTTTTGACTAGCGCCCTACTCATCGTCCGAGCCAGACACCAGAACATTCTGAGGCCCCGAGATCGGCTAGACTAGAGAATGTGCGCCGGGGCCCGACATTTTTACGACAACACCAGGCACCGTTCCCCCGAGATCAGCCTGCCTGACTGACTGACTGACTGTGCGTGTGTCTGGACTCGGGGTTTTTTTTTTTTTTTTTCCCCTCTCTGGAATTTCCGTCTCGGGGAGCGTTTCTCAACATCCTCGGGAGCGGGAGAGAGACTCGGTCCAACCGATTGAAGTGTGAGAGTCGAGAGCGAGAATATCGTGTCCTGTTCCAACCGCCGTGACTCACTTGAAGCGGGTGAAAAAAAACAAGAAAAAAAAAAAAAAACACCCCGCCTCCACCACCACCGGTCGGCACATCCCTTGTTTATCTCCGGGGCCCTTTTCGCAAAGACTCGGGAAGACGCGATGATTCTCCCGCTATTCAAACGCCTTTTGTACTTTTTGCACCAACTGATCTTTCCGCGTCAAAATCCTCCTTTCCGTTCAAGCCCTCGGCGGCTCCTCCCGAATGTTTCCCCTCCATTCACAGGACCGATCAGATGAGTTTTTACCCGTGGCCTCCGCAATCAGCCCCCTTCCCCTTCCCCTTCCCCAATCCCTCCCCTCCCCCCCCCCACTCGACCCGGTGCCAAGCCCGCCAACTCGAGAGCTGCCTCTCCTTCTGCTGCGCCTTTGTGATAATAACAATAACTGTGTAGCGGTGCAGAGGGCTTTCTGTTGAGCCAGCGCCAGGCCGGCTGGCACGGGGAAACCTCTAAGCCTGTTCCACCATCTCCAACCAATTCCCCTCTGTCTCGGCTGGCAGTGGAGCATCACAGGCATTAAGGCTGCTATCAATGTGCTCAGCAGCAGGGGCCACCGCCACCACTCTCCGCTCTCTCTCTCTCTCTCTCTCGTTCTCTTTCTCTTTCCGCCTCTCTCCCTCTCCCACTCAATTCAGAATTCAATTCAAAAGGGTTTTTTTTTTTTTTTATTGGCAGGACAAATAATACCTTGTTCTTCAAAATGTCTCTCCGCCACCTCCTTCTCTCGCTCCCCGTCTTTCTCTCTCTCTCTCTCTCTCTCTCTCTCTCTCTCTCTCTCTCTCTCTCTGCGCCGTGTGCACCTTGTTCTGCTTTTCTATCTCCTGCGAGCGGAATAAGGCGCTGACCATCGACGTGGGTGGTAACACCTTACTTGAAGTGCACTGAGATGCATTTCAAGCACATTATAAACCCATTAGAGGCAGCGATAAACTTGCCTTGCAATGTAGTCAGGAATGTAGTGGAGGGTAAACCCACGTAAAGTCGGTTTACCACCTTTGTTAGGCCGCCATAAATCTTTCTGATCTAGCATCAAACTAATGTAAGTTATGTAAGGATACGGTCTTTGCTTTTCTGAAAGTAGAATTGATTTTCTTTCTATAAGTGGTTGTTTGCATTATGATAATCGCCATATTTACCTCTACATCATTGCTAGTAACTATTCCAAGGCATATAGAGAACGTAGTCATCAGTCAAACATCGGAAAATTACATTCAATTTAATACCATGTCATTAACTATACAGTTTCTCCGCAAAGTATTCCAACACCCTATGTTTTTTTACACATTGTGTTCATTATACACACACTCTGATTATAATAATTATCACGTACCCACAATGATACCTTGTAATGCCTTATGGAAGCCGCTTCAACTAAAGTGTCAGCCATTAAGTTTCTACCTGCTTGCCGCTGCTGCCTCCATGCACAGTATAGCTGTGTGCAGGGCGCAGGTTCCCACGCAGAGCCACTTGTGAAACGAACAGAACAGAGTGTCGGAGCAGATCTACCACCCCCCCCCCCCCCCCCAACACACACACACACACACACACATACACACACCCTCCCTCCCAGCGACCACCTACAGGACTCACTTCATATGACCAAACACAGCCTCCTCCTCAGATACAATAACAAACATGGCCAAAACACTTGACCGCAATTACTGAACCACAGTCAGAGAAATCCATACATAGTCATCACTGTAACCCTACTGCCAGATACTTAAGTAAGTGTGTGTGTGTGTGTGTGTGTGTGTGTGTGGCCACTGTACCACAATCAAAGAAATCCATACACTGTAACGCTACCACTGGAGACTTAATCAAGTGTCTGTGTGTGTGTGTGTGTGTGTGTGTGAGACCAGTGACCTACAGTGCAAGAAATCCATACATAGCCATCACTCTAGCCCTACTGCTTGACACTTAAACAAGTGTGTGACACCTAAACAACTGTGTGTGTAAGTGTGTGTGTGTGTGTGTGTGTGCGTGTGTGTGTGTGCGTGTGTGTGTGTGGTATTAACAGGCAGGAGAAGCTGCTGGCCAGAGACGAAGACAAAGAGCCCAGCGGCTGAATTGAGCAGCAGCTCTCAGACAGGATTACACAACAGCTCTTAAAGACTGCTTTTAATAGCAAGACTCTGACTGGATCTTATTTCCCTCCCACTCATCCCATCCAACCATCCATCCATACCACCACCACCACCCCCACACACACACACACACACACACACACACACAACCCCCCCCGGTCTGTTCAATCTAAGCAGAAACATACAGGAATGTGTTAGGGTGTATACGCATTGTACGCGAATGTGCCTATGTGTGTGTGTGTGTGTGTGTGTGTGAATAATTCTGTACCTCCGTGCTTTAAATTCTCATTAAAATCGCTGCCAACTGTTACAGTCCAACATGTGCGTGCATGTGTGTCTGTTTTTTTTTTTGTTTTTTTTTAAGAGTGTTATTATGATTGAATCAAGTTGTTTTTGCCTCGACTTGGGAGCCTCTGCGCCAATCAGCTCGCTGCCAAACCAGCCAATCAAAACCTCCACGCAAAGCTGGAATCGGAGCAGGCATCAAGCTGGGCATCCCTGGGCGGCACAAACAAGGCCCGGGGAATTAGGGTTAGCTCTCCTTCAAATCCAATTTTAACCCCCCCCCCCCCCCTCCCCCCAAAACCCAGAAAGATTGGGCCGTGCGGCTGCTGCTCCGTGGGCTTGAACCTAAATGAAATGGTGATTTCATTGAGATTAATCTGCGTCTTAATACCGCTCTCTCCTGCGAATGTTTTTCGGTGAGAGGCTGGTATCGAGCCAGAGGAACACTTGAAACTTGTGTGTGTGTGTGTGTGTGTGTGACAGAGAGAGAGAGAGAGATACTTCACGCAAACCGCTGTAACGATACGATAACATGACAGGAGCATGAAGACGGAAGTTCGGATTTTGGCTCAGCCCCATGTTGACCAGGCCAGAGACGGCTGTTAATTCCAACCACAATCTGTATTTCCCCCTTCTCCAGTATTCCCCTCAGCCTCCCTGTCTCAATAAAACACACAGAGGGAAGCGGCCCGACCACGCGGTCCACTCGAAACCTCAGAAGAACCCCCAAAAAATGCATCCAGGCCATCTATTAGACCTCCGCTGCGGTGGAAGACAGACCCCTTGATTCTCGTTTTAACGCCCCTGGATAAAACAATGCAAATAAATATTAAAGTCGGCTGTCAGATGGATGAAAAGTGGATTTTTTCGGAGACTATACTCCCTTGTTCTGTGTCGAGCCATTCGAGGCCCCGGGTGTTTGTATCCAGCACTAACTTTCCGTTTCAAATATTCCCCCCTAAACTCCAGCGTTTGACCCGTATTCCTGGACCCCTGGAGTTCAAATCCCAGTGCAGATAAAAGATGAATCCACATTTAAAGACATGTGGAAGGCTTTGAAAGTGATTTTATTTCCCCACCTTTGTAGGTACTTTGAAAAAGAAAAATCTGATTCCAACCTTAGTTACTTGTGTTTAAATATGACTTGGAGCCCAATTGAGACAGTTTTGATTCATCCTCTAGTCCCAATGAGATGTAATGCCAGTAGTCCAAGTGTAACAGAGGATCTATTTATGTAGAATATTATCATTAAAATGCATTTTTAAGTAGTAGGAGTGGTATGGCCAGATTTCAAGAATGTTCAGGTTGTTGTGAAATTGCTGAAGAATTAAAAAAAAAAAAAAAAGTGGCATGTGGAAGCACAGCTTTATGAAATATAAAGACTTCTATGAGGGAAAGCTATAGGGCTTGCAAACAAAAGACAATTAATCCTCACACAGAATGAGTGCTAAACTTAAGTAGATTACAGCGAGCAATCTATTAGATTAACCTCATATTAATTTGAATTTAAGGGATAATCTGTAGTTTCATCTGTTTGCTGTGACACCCCATGTCATCATCTCTTGTTATTGTCCTTTTAAAGCCCCTCGCCCTGTGCGTAATTCAACGTGCGCGCAATGGGTAGCAGGGGGGCGGGGTGGCGCCAAACGGTTCACCCGGAGCACCCGACAGGCGGCATGGGTGACGCTCCGGCCGAGGAACTGCAAATGTGACCGGGGGCACACTTTGTCCCTCGTGTGACCCGATAATGCAGAGAAATATAAAGCTGGAAATCAGAGCCTTGGCGAATGCGTCACAGCGCGTAAGGCTTGCCTATCCAAAAGGAGCTGTGAAAGGGGGGGTGGCTGTGGTTTGGGTTGTGTTGTAGGCTTCTCCTATACACACACTGCAATCCCTAAATACGATGAACCCAGTGAACCCCTATCCAGCCATGCTCACCGCCCCTTTCCACACAATGTAGCGTGGAGTGACACGGGGACACGCCAGTGGCATAAATTGCTGGAACCAGGGGTCAATTATGTGGCTTTTAGATGTACAGAACACGAGTTATGCTGCAGACACAGCCTGAGAATAAATATAGTGCAGCTTCCCCACTAAAATCTCCACCATGTGCTATCAGAAAATTCTTTCATATGGCCTACCTTCCATCCGGCTGAACTATTGCTGTCGCCTTTATCCTTGAAATAAGGAACAAAGCGAACCATCCAGTCATAAATTTGTGACAGGGTGAGCCTCTTCTCCGGGGCGCTCTCGATGGCACGGGTGATGAGGTCTGCATACGACTGGTTCCCCCACGCGTTCCGCCGGGAGGACTTGGCTTTGCGCAGCTGGCCGGCCACGTCGAGCGCAGCCCCGGACATGCAGGCAGGAGCGGCCACGACGGGGGCCGGGGCGCCGGCCGGATGCGTTATCTCCGCCGGAGCGCCGCCTTTTCTCTCGGCCCGGCACGCCGGCACGTTGTACTGCTCCACTTTGACCGACGCCAGGGCTAGACCTCGACTCGCCTCTTCTCCCCCGGGGAAATCCTCCGGACACGGCAGCGGCCAGGTGCAGGACCGCGGCCGACCGTGCGGCTCAAATTCCGAATCGATATCAACCTGATGCGCATCCATGCCGCTGTTCTCCATCATCATCAGCATGATGATCTCCCCCTGAATAGATGCCAAAAACCGGGCAAGGTCACTATCACGAAAAGCCACTATCAATTTTTTTTTTTACTTCTGCCAGGGAGTTGAGATGCCCAAACTGCGCCCTTGGTCTTTAAAAAAAACAAACAAACGCTATTGTTTCACACACAAAGATGATCAACCAAAATCAAAAAGCCGGGAGCGGTGTGGGATATTATCATTCTCCTCAGTGCAACAATGTGGCATCACATCAGGACAGATGAAGGTGTATCCGAGGCATCAACAACAATATCAGTCTCTCTTCCATGTTAATTGCACAACGCCGGCTACGGGGCTGCATGCAGGACCAAGTGACGGTCAAACATCCATTGTGAAAGCCAGACACACACTTGGAGAATGTCTGTTACGGTTCGCTCCGGCTGCAGCAACAGTTGATCCCTTTGACAGACGAGGTCCAGTGCAGGTGAAGCGAGCGCGTATACGAACTCCCCCCCCCCCCCAAAAAAAGGAATAGACTTTCTTTTATTATGATGATTATTATTTTCTCCAAGCGCTGATCCCCCCAGCTCTTCTGCCGTCTTTCTCTGCAGATTGGCCGACCGGCTTCAGCCGAAACTCAACTGCGAGCGCAATTACTCCCTTAGAAATAGAAATAGGCGCTCATGAATCATTTATACGAAGCCGCAGAATTTCCAGACGAGGAAAAAAAAAAAAAAAAAAAAAAAAAGCAAGCCCCTCGTGGATTTTCTGTGTGTGTGTGTGTGTGTTTTTTTTTTCTTCTTCTTCTTCTCGGAGCATCCTCTGTGTCTCCTCGCCAACGCCGAAGACGCCCGACTTCACAGATAAACTCGCTATTTTCTCTACCTTTGTCTTTATAGCTTTTCCGTGCAAATGTCACATGGGTGCCCGTCTCTTCCTCTTCTCTCCTTTCCCCCCCCCAACCACACACACACTGCCTTTACAGTGCGAGCCCGCGTGTGTATGTGTGTGTGTGCGTGTGTATGGATGTGTGTGTCTCTGAAGGCTTCAAGCCACTAAACTGGAGCCTGGAATAAAGTGGAATAAGTGCTGCTTCCATATAATTGGACGCCGCCTGAATCAAGTCACTCCCTCCAGAACAGGTTTCCAGAAGGGGGAAGGAGGGAGGGGGGGGAGGGGGGTGCAGCATCTTTCCCAACAATGCAATTTCACAAGGAAGAGCCACACATCTATGTAGAACATATATACAAATTGAATCCCAACGAATGTCATTTATCATCATCACATTTTTGATGACAGTGAATATGATTTTTTTTTAAATTAAATTATTGCTGTTAATTAGCTTTTTTTTTCTTCCCTTTTCTCATATAGTGTTTCTATTTAAATATCCCAATTAGCAATATAGGCAGTTCATCAATTAAAAGGCTAATGATTTATGCGCCCTCTTCAAAGAAAACCTGTTGCTTTTATTTATTTTTTTTAACACATTTCAACTTTTTTTTTTTTTTCTCCAAGCAAAAGCGTAATCTTAATTCGTAATACCTTACGAAGGTCACACCAAGTTTCTCTGCCATAATGAGGCAGCCTAGCTTTATGGGATGCACGCATGATTTATTACAGGATTCATAATTCATAACGACCTTTGGCCGACATATAGCCTATACATAGCACATATATCTAATTTAGTAATCCATATTTAAGTAAGAAACCATGACTGTAAGTAACAAGTGGAAGTAAATCCATATATGTAAGTAATCCATACTCTTCCCTCATCTATTCCCCACTCCTGCTACTGCTACTTAACATGTTTAAACTGTCACCAGCACACATTTAGGGAACCGCACAATTGTTTACATTCTGTTATTGTTTTTATTAGTTTTTTATTGCTTATTTTATGTTCCATTTGTCTTTTTTTTCCCCCTGCTGAATGCTATTACTTTTGATGCTGCAGCAACCTAATTTCCCCACGGGGCTCAATAGTTTCATCTTATCTTAAACAATTCAGAACCAAAATTGCACATTATGTTCATTAGAATAAGCCTGATTCCGGGCGATGGGGATGATTTTGCCCATGTAGCGCGTTGTAACACATCACCACCACATGATATATAGGTTTGTGGGGTCAAAAGATCCATCTGCCAACTACCTCCCTGTGTTTGCCCCATGCCATTGGCTTTGGTGGGTCTTGAGTCCATAAAGCCAGGCTCCATCAATGGCTGCTCTGTGTGTTGTAAGCTCCTCTGGAAACCCCCAACACTGATAGAGGCTGCCACTCTCTGACAGCCGGTTGTCAGTGACAACCATAACCTCAAATGCACCTAAATGGAATGCTTTCATGAGAACTAAATGGGCCTATCAACATGAAGAGAGTGAGCGATCCCTGTGTGTGTGTGTGTGTGAGAGAGAGAGCGAGAGAGAGGGAGAGAGAGAGAGAGAGAAAAAGTGGCGAGATGCTGTAAATGAGAACAAACAGAGGGAAAATTCAAAACACATGGCCCTGCGGTTTCGAGAGGAGATTTTTATGCACCGCAGAGAAGTTGTAACAGGAATGTGGTGTGACTCCTATCATATGGAATGAAAACACTGAAGCCGTGCCAGCAGGGGTGGATATAGGGTGTTCTGCTGCGGCCTACAGCAAAGTCCTCGTCATCCCTTGAGCTAAGGTTAACGGGGCTGCTGCGACCGGACGTGAGGATGACACGGTTTCCGATAGTGGGAGTGTGGGCTTTGAGTGCTTTTTTCTGCGAAAACATGAAATAAGAAGTAAGAAGAACTCTCAACTGCTCCGGCGAACAGATTTTTTCCATCAGTGTTTTCGTTCCCAGCCATTATTCGTCCGGTTGAACCGATTCCCCCCCCCCCCCCCCCCCCGACTGGATTTGCTGTCTACCCAGTGTCCCTCCATTAGCTCGGCACCCAGTGTGAGCGATATGCATATTGACTGCCTGCCAGCATGGAGGGATTTCATTTCCATCTTCCTCAAGCAGTTCTCCCTCCTCTTGTTGATCGCTAGAATGTCCCAGAGCCACCCGAGGTTACTGATGATCAGAGGGTAACCCATCAAAAATCAGTTTACCTGGCTTTTTTGGCCGGCATAAATCTCTAAGATGTTAATTCATAGTGTACATCATGGTAAGTGGTATCATAAGTTATGTAAGTTACATGAAGACAGTAAGGACGGGACGATACGTTTATCTCACGATACGATTCGATACACGATACACGGTACAATGTCATAAATAAAAGTTCAATGACAACAAAGTCTGATAAATAATATAATTTGGATGCGGAGCTTGTGAAATTGTGACGGTCCAGCATCTCATTTCTCTCACAGCAGCATAAAATGGAGCTAATATCGCGATTCATTTCTCTGCCCCGCGATACGTATCGTCCCATTTTTGTATCGCGATATATTGCATTCCGATATATCGTCCCGTCCCTAGAAGATAGGCTCTTTTGAGGGGGGGAAAAAGCATACATGAAAGGCTATCTGAGGATGTAAAACGACTTTATGACGATCACCAACCGGAGATCGTAGTTGACCCTCCCTTATATTTCCCACCACACCACCGGTAGTAACTACTCCAAGGCCTCGCGGCACTAATTGCCTCTTCTCCGCAGGTCTTCCTCCTTCATTTTCATGTCTTATCCACAGAGCCAGTCATTCAACCTGCAGGATTATCGATGTGTTTACTGGTGGCAGAGGAGGAGGAGGAGGAGGAGGAGGAGGAGGGGGGGTGGGGGGTGGTGTCTGTGTGTGTGTGCCACTCCCAGCCTTGGGAAACCCTGAGGCTTTCAACTGTTGAGTAACACACCGACTGCTGTTAGCCGACCGACGCTTCCAGTCAGGGAACTCGGGACGCGCTCCTCAAGCTCTCACATGTTCACCACCATGAAAAACACGAGGGAGGGGAGGGAAGAGGAAGGTTGAATTTTCCGGGGTTTTTTTGTTTTTTTTCTTTGGTTTCCAGTTCCGGTCTTTTTTGTCATGAGGCTTTGGGTTGGGCCAGCGGGTGTCTCGTATGGTCCGCGGATGCCCGAGAGTCCGCGGGCTTTCATGCCACCCGAACGCAAAAGGGCAACAAAATCTGTCGCAACCTCGCAGCTCCTCCGAGGTGCATGAATCAGAAAGAACCAAAAGGAATGAAAAGAATCCGGCTCGGGGGAGGGGGGGGGGGGGGTGGCGAATCGACAAAGCCCCGACCTTAAAAACCGACGTGTTTCGGCTGCAAACCCCGACGAAGGCTACGGTTCTTGAGGTCAAAAAGGGGTTTTTAATATTGAAAACTTTGTCAGTTGTTTTCCAAGATTAGCAGAACCCTGTAGTGTTTGGTTGGAATGAAAACCTGCAGACTCTTGGACCTCCGTGGCACATGATTGGGAACCGCTGCTGGGTTTGGCTGCACTCCGGCTTTGGGCAAGTCAGTTACTCAACTGTGAGGTCCAACTTTACTTCAGCGTTCAGCCTTAAACAGCCTTCCACCTCTCTCTCTCTCTCTCTCCTTCTCTCTCTCTTTTTCTCCCCATCAATCCATAATCCCTCCCTCCAGCCCTCCCTTTTTCTTTACAACCAACCCCAGTTACATAAGACCGCCGAAACTGTTGTTTTCCAGCGGGACTCGCTGCTGTGTGTGGAAACTGTGGGGAGCGGAGGGTTGGGCATCTCAGCCCAGTACACAGCCGATGGCCATCCCAGGAATGCATCCTCTCTTTGGGTCTGGGCTGCAGCCAACCATGTGGCCTCCCAATGTCACCGAGGCACACAGAGAGAGAGAGAGAGAGAGAGAGAGAGGAGAGAAAGAGTTCTCGGACTTTTTTGGAAAACAAAAGGCTGAAATGTACTCCCATAACGGCAGTACATGTCGCGGTTGTCTTGCACGCATGGATTCTTTCCTCTGTGTTTTATAGGTAGAAACCGCAACATTGCATTGTGCCTGCCTCACAGCCCTTTGATGAACGCAAACACAGTGTTAGTAATATTTAAAGAATCCCCCCCCTCGAGCGATGTTCAATGGTAGAAGGGTGCAGGCAGACGCAATGACAGACTTCTCTCTGCCGTACCTGACATAAAGAGGTTTAGCTAACACCACCCGACACCTACCGTTAATCCTATTTCAAATTGCACTCTCAACCATGAAATCCACTCACAAGAGGGAGAAAAAAAAAAAATACGCGGTGATGCAGTGCAGAGGTGTTACAAAGATAATCTTTCCCCTGCCACTTCCCCCCCCCCACCACCGGCTTTAAAGGAACAAAAGCAGAGCACAGGTACAATTAAAGCCCGGACGGCGCTTTCGGAGGGAAACGGGCAACTCGGGTGAGGTTAGGGTTAGGCGGGATTAGGTTAAGGGAACGGAAAAGGGAACGGCATCCCACTGTGTCAGCGGGCGGGTGCCAGACATATGGCAAGCATTGCTGGTAACCTTTTTTTTTTTTTTTTTTTGCCAAAGCTTGATTTGACCCAGTCATATAAAGCTTCCTGACGGTGGTTGCGAGAAAGTGAAGTCGCATGAACTCTCCCAGCCCCTGTGGTCTGCTGACCCAGCACTGATCCCATAACTCATGCATCGGTCTGGACCGGCCGTCTTCGGCGCAGCGTGGCCTTCGCGCGACCGCCACAACTGAGAGTCCACAGAGAGGAGCAACACGCACAGGGGTCCGGGGTTCGACCAACGTGGGGGTTTTTCGAAAAGGCCGATACTGATACTTTGCGCCGATATTCAAACTCTTTGAACGGGACCCAAAGAGTATTCAGAGTTTTCCCCCCGTGAATGTTATTCTCGTCGGGGTGTGGAAAAGCCTTCGGAAACAGCATTTGGACCGTCATGGGACACTAAAACTCTCCGTTGAAACCCAGACGATTGCAATTCTTTTAGGTTTGTTCGCAAGAGAAGAGGAGAGAAGAGCCGAAGGGGACCAAAAAGAATTATCGCTGCCGTCTCCTTGCGTCACTCCCAAAATCGAACGCCGCTAAAGCTTGTGGAGGGACATTTCGAAAGCGGAGAGACACTTCGATTCTCAAACTCGAAACAGCTGTCAATTGGCTGCGGCTTGGCCTTTCTCGTGCTAAGGCAGGGTGAGGCAGGGTTTCACTGCACCGCTCTTAACGGACCGTTGAGTAGAAATCCTCCCACACCACGCTGGAAGGACTCTCTCTGGTCAGACGTCTAAAGCGATAATAATAAAAAAACGAGCTGCGGTCGCGGGAGGAACCTCCGGAAGACCGGACGCGACTCGCTTTCCGAACTTCCGACTCCCAGCGGCGAGGGGGGAAAAACTACCGGTGAACAACTTGCGATGAGCGCCGATTGTCACTAGCGAGCGGACCGTGGGGCTGACGGTGGGGTGGGGGGGTTGTACAGAAAGGAGGCCGGGTGTGACAGGGATGGCAGGGCGGGTGTCACCAGGTACGATCCCCCCCTGTCTCGGTGTATCTCAAGAGTTTCGCCTGGCTGATCAGGGACGACAGGGCCGCTGCTCCCAACCTTCAGTCAGCTGTCACACGAGGTCACAGGAGAAGACAAAGTATGCGAGTCACACACTGTACAAGCCAGACGCGTGGGCTACATGCGTCGGCATTTGTGTGTGTGTGTGTGTGTGTGTGTGTGTGTGCTGCAGACTTCCCATGCCGAAGTTTGCCACCACCCCTCGTTTTCAGAACTGGCGTCGGGGGGGGGTTCCACGTGGGCCGAGAGGAAGCGCCGCGGTGCTGAATTTAATTTCTCTATAATTTCTATTATCTTGGCGGTCACGGGTTAACACTGGGGAGTGAGAATGGAGGAATAAAAACACAACAACTTGGATTAGAGAGGGGGAAAAAAAACAAGGGAGTTCAGAGGGTCGTATATCATTAAGCAATTGAGGAAGTTAATTAGGCAGCTCTGATAATTATTGCCATGGCAACCTGAGCGCACTCATGCAGATTTGATTAACGAGGTGCCATTTATCTGTAGCGGCTAGACGGGCGGCCCCTGCGAAGAGCTTGAGAGACCCCTAAAGGTGGAAGCAGTGTACTGGATGCTTCATTCACAGCCATGTTACCCTTGTGTTTCATATAACACATAAAATATATATAGATTGGCTTTTTCCCTATAAAAAAAAAAGACAAACAGCCCATTTGGTTGCAGCTTAATCCATTACTCTTATGAAAGTGAAATCCGAGGTTAAAGCAAGCGTTGGTTTTAGTTTTCCATTTGCCCTCATTGTCTTTCCCGCCTGACATGGAAGTGACAGATGCTTTGAAATCCCAGGTCTGCTGAGAGTATGCCCCATTAAAATGTATGGCGTCCTCCATATCCATAAGGGGGATATCTATGGCACACTGTAGTGCAACAGTACAGTAAATGTAAAAAATGGATGTGATTTGCATCTAGAGGAGTGTGGAGTGAAGGAGACGTAGGGGATGTTTGTGGATTGCAGTACACATGTTGCCCTCTGGTGGAAAAAACAAAGACATTCAAGCCTGTGTTGCCTTGCTGCTGAAGGGTGTCTGGAGCCTTGTTTAGCAGCAGGCAGGAATGTGTCAGGCGGAGAGACACTTCATTATGTAGTAGGGACAATTACTAATGGCTGTTAAGAGAGTACAGTAGAGCGGCGATATGAGAAAGCGCATTACAAAAACCCCCCATACTGGATTTGAAACGAGCTGAAACAATATCTGGCTGTCACCCATCAAGAGAGCAATTCAAACAGAAAAAAAAACAGATAGGTGCTCAAAATCTTTGGAGATCATTTTCATCACCATGGGAAGAAAGTGACACATTTAGCATGTGCTTGAGACATGCTATCAAAATCAGTTTTCTAAAAAAGAAAAAAAAAAAAAAAAAAAAATCACTTAATTAGCACTCTCAAGAGCTTTCGCCGTAGATGGCACCATTGGCAGCGCGCAGACAAAAGTGAATACATGAAAGTAAAGTAAGCTCAGTGGGAGATTTCTCCAGGGACTCGCTAATCCTCTCCCACATCATTTCACACACAGTGAAGTGAGAGGTATGGATTATAGTTTATTATACAAATATCAAGCATAGATGAATTCTAATAACAGTCATATCAATTATAGCCCTCTCCGTCGAAGGGCTTCATAAGTATCTGACAGTGGCACTTGCTTCGAATGCCACATTCCGGTGTAAAAATAGAAAAGGAAAACATTGATTTCACTGTCACAAATACTAGGTTCTTTATTGAGATCCTTTGAAGTCAATCCTCGCCCACAGTTCATAGCCTTGTCTTAGTCTATTACCGGCACGTCTAGGAGTCCTTGTTTGGTTTGTGACATTTTTTTTTCCTATTTTTATGAGTAAATCACATATTGACCAAATATAACGTAAACAAAGCAGAATTCATACAGTGAATGGTCAGGAAAAATGATGAGGCGGCGAGTAACATAAGAACTTTTAAAGACAAAGTTACTGCAATTGCAAAAAGCTGCAATAACAACAGTGCAGTTTGAACTACTGTAAATATGTAAAACTTATAATATCACATACACCCTAAACAGTTAGGGTGAATGAGGAATAAAAAATGAAGCAAACAAAACAATAGTAATATATAAAAAGCTAAACAAATGATCTTCCCTCTGTCTTTCCATCATAAACGTCATGGTCACAGCTTATGGCCGTCTAGGTCTTTAAAAATCACCCAGTGGATAAGTAGTTCAGTAACCCTATTCTTTTGCATTGTCCAGGAAAAGGGTATAGAAGCTTTGCAGTTGCATCGCAAATCTCCCAGCATCCACGGCATCATGGAGGTCCAGTGGTGAATTGGCTGTGCACAAATATAACCAATCAGGCTAGAAAAAGAAAGATACCTGAAAGAGATTGTTGTGGCGTGGCTGTAGATCCATTCAATAACCTTCTAAGTAAGTGAATAGTCTGATAAGGTAGATTTGTTTCCAAATGGTTACTGTGTGAGTAAACTGTCTTGTCTTTAGCCCTAGTCTCTTTAGGGCTGGGCGATATGGTTGAAATCAATATCACGATAATCATAAGGATGTTTCTCGATATCAATATATATTACAATATGGTTCATGTATGCAAAATCATATTAAATAATCAAATTAATGTTCATCTCATTGAACCGAATGGTAATGTTAGGTGTGATGTCAAACAAAACAGAAATATTCAAATAATATTCCTACCATACCTCATTTTATGAGAGTTTTCAAGTAAAATTTGCTTGTCATCATCAATTTAGACAGCAGAAATGTGTGTCACAATATTAAAATATCTTCAATATCTTCAAATATCTTCAAAGACGATAAACGATAATATTGAATTATCGCCCAGCCCTACTCTGAGTTGCAGCTTGAGAAGAGTTTTTATCCGTGTTGTTTGCGACTGTAGTGGACAATAACGTAATAACTACCTATAATGTAGCAAATGCCAATGGAAAAGACATTAAAAAGATTTCATGTTTTTACAACACCGGTTGGAGTTATTACATTATTTATTCATTTATTACATTTAGTTTCATTACATTATTGGCAGTTAATATGTTATAGGTAGATATTATGTTGTTAGGCCTCTACAGCAATTAATGTTAAAATGTAAACTAGCTCCGACTAGCTACTAGCCACTTAACGTGAGCAACTGTGCAAATCAGATGCGCTAACAAGACAGCATTACTTAGCTGATCATAGCTGATACTATGGTTAGCTAGCTAGTTATCAAGCTAACATTACCTTTACCGGATGTATCAGTGATGAAAGGATCAGCCTCCAGTCAAAAACAGCACTGAAATTAACCTGGTCTATTTCATACTGTTGAGACAGCTGAGTTGTAAGTTTAGAAAAACAATCAGCTGTTCTCAGATGTTTCCAAGAACTGCGGACCTCCAATATGGCCGCCAGAGGGTGGCTTACATCACCTGAAAGTCGTCTATATAAGGAGTGAGGGGGTGGGCTTCTTCCCAGGCCACGCCTCTTTGGCATATTTCTTTTTGCGTGGCTCATTCAGAGGCTCTGCGGTGTAAGGTCCCGGTGCAGGGGCGGTGCTAAGGGTGACGGGGGGCTGCGCCGAGGTGGGGGTCAGATCCACCTCGGGGGCAGGATTAGGGAAGGGCAGAGGCAAACCCCCCAGGATGGCTGCCCCTCCCTGGGCCGCAGCGTGGTGGGTCGCCGCCTCGTGGCTGGCGGGAGGAAGATCCCCATAGAGACCTCCACCGACAGGGAAGTTCTGCATCCTGCGTGCTACAGCGTCCTCCAGGGCCAACGAGCCATGGCCCTCTGTCTTCTTTTTCTACATAATGTCAAGGTTTGGAGGTGAAACACAGCTTCAGCGTACTGATCATTTTGGTTATGTTCAGACAGGCAGTTCAAATGCATCTTTTTTTTTGCATATCCAATACGAGTCGGATATTTTGTGTGTGAAAAGCAAAAAAAAAAATCCTTTCAGATCAGATTTAAACCACATTTGTAGATGGTTTGAGATCGCATCTCTGAAAATGCAACTCGGTCTAACCACTCGTTTATTTACATCACTCCCCATGCCTATTTAATATCATATGTTGCGTCAAGAAGAGCAAAAAAAAAACAACATGAAGGAGAACCATACCAGTGCCTGGACAAAGGCTTCATGCCTCATCAACAACATGGAAGATACCAGCCTCCTCCATTATTGATACTCTCTTGTGCAGTGAATGTGTTCTGCACCAGAAAATCCCATCATAAAAAAGAAAGAACTTCCATGTTGCTAGCTTGTTGCAGCATCCATCGCTGTCCGACAGAAAACGTGACCTTAGAATGCGCTCACCTGCGTCATTACTATGACAACCAATGTCTTAATGACAGCAAATGATTATACGGTCTAAACACACAAATCTGATCTGGTCACTTGTAAATTGCAATGTGGACAATCAGCCAGAAAGATTTGGATTTGCCTGCTGTCTGAACACAGTCTTTGACCATTCTACAATGTGTCCGAAAGTCTGGAATCATGGGGCAACTGCCAACTAATTATCAAAACTGCTCATCAGAATTGGGATTAAAGCTCACACCTCCATTTGCAGACCAGAAACCATGGTGCCTCAAACCACCTGATCATCTTGACAGCTAGTGTGTGCAGGGAAAAGAGGTGCAATAAGAAAAGATGTTGGAGGTTAAAGAGTGACTAAACCCTAAAGCCAAATCCGTGGTGAAGCCTGACATCTAATGGTGAAAAGTAGGGTACTGAACTGGCCATCTGCTATTGGCTGATCTTTGGTGCCAGGTGATGTCACCTTCTATAGAGTACAACAGGTGGCACCAAAGACCAGCCAATAGCAGATGGCCAGTTCAGTACCTAACTTTTTACCATTAGATGTCAGGCTTCACCACAAATGTGGGTTTGGGGTTTAGGTACTCTCTCAGCCCTATGATTCCTGGCTTTTTGGACACTGCAGAGTAGCAAACGTATCAATATGAGCTTCATATCTACCTTTATAGGGACAACAGCTGTCTGAATCATGTTCCTGAAGCGTCCTACAGAGGGGTCAACATCTTCTGTAATGACAGACGATAGAGAGGATTTGAGTATCCTGCCTAGTCCTTTAAATGCACAGAAGCACATGTGATGAAGAGTGAAGAAATGCAAAAAAAACCTGTACAGAGAACAATCCGTTCAAACAAACCCCTTGTATCTGGAAGGGAAACTACAATCAGAGGGTGCTTGTGTGTGTGTGTACCTGGATTGATGACCTCCTCTTCCTCGCTGAAGGACACGCGGGAACTCCTCCTCTTCCTCTTGGGTCTCTGGATGTCTAGGTTGCCCTCCTCAACGGTGAGGGTGGAGATGCGCTTGTTGTGGGCAGTGTTGAACTCTGTCAGGTTCTGTACAAGGAAGTCAGTCAGTGTTATTCTTCAAGTTCTGTAAAAATATAGAAATACGCATCGTGGGGCAGAAAAATGAATCGCGATATTAGCTCCATTTCATTCTGCTCAATCACAAATGAGACGCTTGACCATCACAATTTCACAAGCTCTCCATCCAGATTATATTATTCTCACTTTGTAATGACATTTTTAAATTGTTGTTTACATTCTAGCGAGCCAATGACATTGCTAGAAAGATTTGTGACATACTTTGTGTCATACTTTGTTGTCATTGAACTTTTATTTATTACAATGTATCGTGGTTGTATCGTATCGTGAACCCCATATCACGTATTGAATCGCATCGTGAGATAAGGATATCGTCCCATCCCTAATAACTATTCAAGAAAGAAACTCATGAATTTAATATGCACTATACAAATAAAAATATACAGAGTGTCTGTAAAGTGGATGGCGCCCCCAACCCCCAATGACTTGAATCCTCTTGATTTTGCTTTCTGGGGCTACCTGAAGTAAAAAGTTTATTTTGTGTAAACCCAAAACCAAGTCATGTTTCTGTGAAGGACTCTCTCCGGATTCCAGACCTTTTGAACGCCCCGTAGAGAACCGATAGCGCCAAAGAGAAGATTGCATCCACACACCTCCAGCTCAGTCTCCTCCTCGGGCAATCCCAGCAGGCCCTTCAGCTCATCGTCCTCCCCTGCCTTCTCCTCCCCCGGCGCGGCGCTGGGCTGGGCCTGGGGTTTTTCCCTAAGAGTGTACACCCGCGTAGACGCCCCGAACGACATGGTGGAGTCGATCGGTACCTGCTGCGGCTTGTGCGGTTCCAGGCGTATTTGTCCCAGGAAAGTCCCGTGCGCTGCGGGGGAAAAGACCACGACCAAAGAACAGTTTTATTTCATATCGTGATCGGACAACTCTTAATGGATGGACAAGGTGTGGAGAGGCAGCAAAAAACTGTAATTTACTTGTCACTTTTCAGCATTTACAGCAGTGTTTCCCTCAGAATTCTATTCCTGTCAGGGCGGAAAAGCCTCTGAAACAGCATTTAGACCCTGAGACACCAAAACTACCACACCATATCTATTCAATGGTAGGGGAAAAGGATGTGCAACTTCTAATATTAGCTGGGGATCTCCTGCCTAGATTTCAATTTCGGCATTACACTGTCACCACCAGCGTTCAGCATTTCACTAGATTGCAGATTAGATTGCAAAGATCAAGGACACAGAATTTAATAGTATTAAACAGTATGACACAGGTCCCCCAAGCAGCTACTTTCCATGACTGTCAATTAATGAACTCTTATGCATGAATTTGTACTAAAAAATTTAAATATTCTCCCCAAGCAAATGCCTTTGAATAATAAATATCAACAAATAACAAAAAATGTCATAATGGGAGCAGCTTTTGATGTGCTGCCATCAACCAAAAACCTCAACAAGTGGCTAAACAAAAGCCTCACATTTTTCTTGTGTTCAAACAGAAATGCTTAGATTGAACCTGTCTGAATCCCAAATTTGCCTTTTTTTGAACATGCTGCGCTAAGGTGCCAAGCACCAGCAAATGGAGAGTAACCAAGTGCAAATTAAGTGTAATAATCAGAAAGTTATCAATTCTCGATCTGACATAAGATAAAACCTGATGCACTAAATTCCCTCTACTTGGGAAGGAAAACATAGTAGCGGACTGTCTTCATTGCACTGTTGTTCTACATTATCTATAGGCCAATTTGCTATTCCATGGCTTGGTTCCTACCATATAGGATAAGGTCCATTTAATTAGGGTCCTGTTGAGGTAAAGCATTTTAAAAACACAACTATTAGCGTGTGGATTTGGTAATTTTTTGGTTTTGACAACTGTCAGTGCTCAAACTTTATTATTCCTGGCTGCTGCACACTTTAATTCAAATGCGTATTATCAAGGAACTTGCTGCCAACTATCACAATTATCAGCTTAAAGTGACAAGAAAGAGAAGAAGAACAGAGGAGCAAGTACAAAGATGGGCTGGAGTTATTTAACTGTAATTTTGATGTCACGTAAAACACCCTCAAATTAAATCTTACAGTTTGCATTTTAATCGTATGATCACTTTGTTTACATGCACAGAGTTTTATGGATAATAGCTTATATCCCAGATAAGGTCATATTTGACATCTGCTGTCATATCTCAATTACAAATGCACATGAATAAGCAGAGAAGAAGCCAGGCAGTAAGTAAGTAAATGGCATGAGGTGTGAACATGTGCCAAGTCAAAGATGATACTTCAGTATGGTCAACATTGGTGTGCATGCAAAAATAGCCATTATCCCATTTCATATCCAAAGTAGAGCAGAAGAGCAAAGAGCGAAAACATGTGATCCCCAGTCATACCACATATTAAAACGCAACACAGCATTTTAAGCATCAACTGTTGAGATGAACTCACTGCTGTTGAGGTCTATGAGGAAGACTCTCTTTAGGTGCCTGTGGTACACCAGGGCGGAGTGGACCCGCGAGCAGGACTGGTGGTCTGTCGTGAAGTCGCACACGTCCGGATTCCTCCCAAACAGGTAGCATTTCTTTTCATCAATAATCAACTTCTGGAGAGTGATACAAGACAACAGTCTCAGCCTGATCTCGCACAATACGGGAGGGTGTTGGAGCGTGTTCAGTCGCATTGTGTGTATTCTGCAGCATCTCTCAACGTACTTTCCCTTAGAGGTGCACCGGTAGTACCATTACCATAACATGCACTTCGGTGCAATGTGAAACTTCCCCACTGGGTGGAAAAGTGTTTCTTTTCATTCCTTTGCATTCTGTTTTTTTACTCTGAATCGGCTGTTTTTTATCTTAACCTATTCTGAATCAGCTGTTTTTATCTGTTAACCAATTCTGAATCAGCTGTTTGTATGTTAACCTATTCTGAATCAGCTGTTTTTATCTGTTAACCTATTCTGAATCAGCTGTTTTTATCTGTTAACCTATTCTGAATCAGCTGTTTTTATGTTAACCTATTCTGAATCAGCTGTTTTTAATCTGTTAACCTATTATGAATCAGCTGTTTTTATCTGTTAACCTATTCTGAATCAGCTGTTTTTATATATTAACCTATTCTGAATCAGCTGTTTTTAATCTGTTAACCTATTATGAATCAGCTGTTTTTATCTGTTAACCTATTCTGAATCAGCTGTTTTTATATGTTAACCTATTCTGCATCAACTGTTTTTATGTGTTAACCTATTCTGAATAAGTCTATCAATAAATTGACCAGTTTAAAAGCAAAGCTGTATCCTCTTGCTCGTGTTATGTTGTCTATTCTATGTCATAATCATCACTTTTCATTTCATTTTCAGTGATGGGAGCACAGAGCGCACGCTGCACAGCTCCCGGCGGTGTGAGGTGAGGTGAGGTGAGGTGAGGCCGCTCAGTTCATGGCTGAGGTCAGTGAGGTGAGAGCCGAGGCTGATGACCTCACCTCCACTAGCTTGTCTCCTTTCACCACGTCCAGGTGCAGCCCCGGGGGAGGTTTCCCCGCCCTGATGACAAAAACAAACAAGGTTTCCACTTGCCACCTGACACTGAACTGGCTTATTACCAAACACATCTGGCACAATACAAAGTGTGCATTAGGCTTGGGCGACATCCAAAATGTAATATCGCATTACTGTTTTTCACTACAACTATGATGATTTGGGATTTTTACTATCCTACCACTAGATAGATAGATAGATAGATAGATAGATAGATAGATAGATAGATAGAGTACTTTATTTATCGCCAAAGGGAAATTACAGTGTTGCAGCAGCAATTCACATAAATGACGAGAAACACACATAATGAGGTAGGTAAAAAGTCAGAACACGGAATTACAAAATATATATATATATACACAGAAACTACACTACAACTAAACTATACAACTACTATATACTATACAACTACTATATACTATACAACTACTATATACTATACAACTACTATACTACACTACATTACAACTACTATACTAGATAAAAATAAATAGAATACAATAAAGTAGAATTTTTAACTGTAAGGCAAGATATTGCCTAGTAGATTATAGGTTTATAAGTTTAAAAGCTTGCACAATTGTGATCTAAGCAACACGTGGTGCTGCGGCAGGGTGGGGTGAGGAATGGAGGGGGGTATTCGATATTGCAGAAAATATTGTGATATTCACAAAATATCGGAATTGAACTGAAGACTTCACAAAGTGTTGGCGGCTATGGAAAGGCTTGAGATGTTCTGGCATGGGTTCAGTCTCCTAGTGTGTGAAGTCAGTGCTAATCACCGCCAACAACGAGCCCTTTGTCTCTAAGATCACAGCGGAAAGCACCGTCTCTGAGGTCGTTTCAGAGAATCCCATAAAGTGCTGATTGACCCATGTTCATAAAAGCCAAAATGATGAAAAAGACAAAAACGCACACAAACAAGGGAGGTGCTGGCTATAAAAATGTACTGAAGCAAAAAGGGAAAGATAGCCGCACACGCAATCCAATTCCATCATTTATTGATCGACGTTTTGACCAAAGAGGTCTTTTTCAAGATCAACTGCACAAACAGCTGAATGCTCAGTTAAACAGTCGGATACATATGCAACAGCTGGTGGCAATCAACAATCAGTGATGTCATCAAAATAGCAGTACATATATATAAGTTAGTCTGCTTCAATCAACAAAATATACATCGAAAATTAGAGAATGTCAAATACCTATAATTCGCGAAAACAGTAAATGTCCCATTATTTAAATCTAGGTCAAAATGACCTTTGTTACCCAGCCTAAAGAGGGCCATCATAAGCATAATGGGACAAACCTGAGAACATTTTTTCCCCCCTATTTTTTAAAATAGAGACTGTATGAGGAACACAGGTCAATCTAGGTCACTTTGACCTAGATTTAAATAATGGGACATTTTTGAGAATTATAGGTAATTTCTTATCCTTTAAAGTAATAATAATGTGACACTTTGATGCTTTTAACTTCTAATTTCTCATTCAGTGGTTCAAGGACACTTCAGCAGAACAGACTCTTGCCGAGACGAGGGCTTGGACCGCAGCTGACTGGTTGAATTCCAGCCTCTTTTTACCATTAGGCCGCCCTGCCAGCATGTGCAATAGTTGTGCTTGTGTAATATCAATCTACTAGTAACACAAACACACACACAGAGCCACACCCATGCACAGACTCGACTGCTGTTAAGCGTCCTCGGGCCATAAAGCACCGACAACACTCACAAGTGATAATCTGTGACAGAGGTAGTTACAAAATAGATTACCTGTAGTCCAAATTAATTAGTATTCACTTCACTCACTTCCTTTTTTTTAATATGGTCATAAATCTTCCAGATTGGATTTCTTGCAGCCCGGAGGATTGAGGCGAACTGACAAGTCTACCGCCTACAGAGTCTCTACTGTAACCTGCACAACCTGTATGAACATGAACTCCAGTGTGGTGCTGAATGTATGAATGTTCCAGTTGGGTGCCAAAATATTGCAGAGTATGTTCTGGTACGGCCAGTTTAGGAAGACACACTCTGCACCAAAATATATTTATCAAATGGAAATAGAAATTAAGGCAACTGCAAACATTCGTGATGCAGTCCCCTCTGGACCAATCAATAACAAATATGTCACCTTGTTTTGACCCGTAATTGTTGGGCCAATCATATGATTTTGAAAGTACTGGACCAGAGCAATGAGATGCAGCATTCTCCCAAGTTTTGTCAAAATCAGATCAGATATGGTGTCTGAGAAATGTCTGATATGAATTCATCATGGAGGACAAAAACGATTGGACCATTACTACTGAGAAGGCCTTGGCATATGTCTGTAATATCAGCTAAGACATTAAAATGGACACCAGTATCACATTAAGTGTTGGTTTTTGGTTCATGTAAAGATGACATCTTGTTTACCATAACCTGTATTAACATTTATCCCAGCTTTACCCCGGCTCCCCCACAGGGATCATTAAAGTTTCATTTCAAGCGTCATCTTTTCTAACTGTGATGAACCTGAATAAGATAAGTGAGATAATGGGCCGCTTTTATTGCCCAAGATACTACGGCGTGCATACACCTTCCTGTTTACTGTTCATTTTCCTGGCCTATATTAGCTCAGTTTCCTTGGTGAGATTCAGACTGCTGTTTATTCAGGTCTAAAGGGATATTCAGGAGAGGGTTATGAAGATGCATATAAACAGCTTATCCAAATAAATTCTGAATATGAGCTGTTATATAAGGTAAACTGCATGTAAACATATTCACTCATGTCAATCGGGACACTTTCATTTAGCCTAATAAACACTATCAGGTCCCATCAGGAGAGTAAGTCGTCATGAGATGGAGAATAAAGACCTGATAATTATGACTCAAGTTAATTTCTTTATGGGGATGATAGGATTGTTTTATTCTGGCAGGAAATTCACCCCATGTGATTATGGGATGAATCCACTTCACTGGAGCAGGGCATGATGTTTATCCGACCATACCCATACAGAGAGAAAAATGGCACGCCAGACTCATGAAAAAAAATGTCAATTTAATGCTGCCTTGCTTATCGGCAGAGGCACTTACCGGGTAGAACACGAAGATGTAACCTTTAATTCAAATGATATGAGTCACTCTTTACTTCGGCATAAACATGATCCGCAAACCAGCACTTTATTGCAACAAAATGTCAACTTTTAGGCTATAATTGCCCGCTGCCGCACACCACGGTGTATTATTTTGGTGGAGGAAGATAGTGAGAGTATAACTGGCTAACCAAATAAGGTGACATTTTGTTAAAATAAGCGCTTTATGATATTGGATGTATGCCGAATTGAAGAGGGGATGTTGAACATTCAAGAAATGACTTCATCCATGTTCTAACTGGTATGTGTTTTTGCAGATAAGCAAGGCAAAATTAATTTGCCACATTTTTGAATGGGGTTCGGCGTACCACTCTCTCCATACGAGAGGAAACGGCACGTAGTGGAGCTAACTAGCATAGTTAACGCCAGACCAGGTTTGTTGTCAACGAGCAAGCGAACATTATTCAGTGAAAGATGTACCGGCCACTGACAGACCGTCTAGCATGTTATAATATGCATGTTTTAACGCATGTTCCAACAGCAGCGACTGTCAATACGCAACATGCAGACTTGCAGCCCTTACCAGGACGGGCAGTCAAAAGTAGGTGTGTTGTTGCTTGGGTTTGCTGCCATCTTCGCCCACTTTTCTACTTTGAATCCTGGGAAACTGAGGACTCCACGGAGACAGACATGTGGGGATTGTAGTCCTTTTTATGAAAGGTGCTTAAATAAATAGGGCATGAGGCATGTTTGAGGATTCATTCATATAATCATGACATGATTGGCAGGGCATTCACATCTGCAGAGCATAAATAACTAGAAACAAACATCAAACAAAAACAAGCCTAAGCAATATAGAGCAGTTAATTACAGGCAATAAATTACAATACTCCTGTGAACATGCCCTGCAACCAATCCACCAGTGTCTATCTGTCAGTACCTAATTATACAGGGTTAATCATCTTTGGATCAAGACAGACACAGCCATCAACTACAGTGATGGAGTAGTAAATAAGAAGGTGGGTAAACTATGATCTCCAGTCGATCATCATGAGGCAAAACAACCACCAATATATAAAGAACAAAAAATTATATGGCACAAATTATATACTGTACTGTTAAGATTTATGTCAGCCTAAAAACAGGCAAGTTAACAGAGTTTACATTTCTGATCAGATGTAATCCAGGGATTATGATGTTTCATAGTCTGTGGACTTGAAATGATGCTCATCAACGGTGAAGACATGACCTTCACTGACGAGAAAATTCAAGGACTTTCTGTATAAGAACAGGGACAGGTTGTGAGTTGAAGCACTGAATTTTTGGAAGACGTTCTGTTTGCAAACTGATGAGAACAGACACAAATCATCCATGTGTCCCCGGTAGATCATTGGCTCCAGTGCTCAATGCTAACACTTTAGCACACACTATGTTGAGTGATAGTAGGCTCCATGCTAATACTTTAGCATACACTATGTTGAGTGATACCAGGCTCCATGCTAACACTTTAGCATACACTATGTTGAGTGATACTAGGCTCCATGCTAATACTTTAGCATACACTATGTTGACAGTAGGCCACTAGCATCATCTTAAAAGTGAGAAATTAAAAGAAAGTAAAATTAACACAAAAATAATGTTTTGAACTAGCAGGGATTTCCACAGGAATGGGGTGGGCAAAATGAGACTTTACAGCTACAAAAAAATAAATAAATTTAAAAAAAAATCACTGCGCAGCTGATTAATCAATATGTGGTTGATCGGCTGAAATAAACTGTACAGGCCATAATAAAACCACAAATAATTTTTTGTTACTAAAAAGTCAGTGTTCATCCTGTGGATAATGCAAGTGGCCTACTGTCACTCAACATAGTGTATGCTAAAGTGTTAGCATGGAGCTTATCACTCAACATAGTGTATGCTAAAGTGTTAGCATGGAGCTTATCACTCAACATAGTGTATGCTAAAGTGTTAGCATGGAGCTTATCACTCAACATAGTGTATGCTAAAGTGTTAGCATGGAGCTTATCACTCAACATAGTGTATGCTAAAGTATTAGCATGGAGCTTATCACTCAACATGGTGTTAGGACCATCAGAGCCAGTGATCTACCGGGGACACAAGGATGATTTTGGTGTCTATAGTCTCATCACTTAACAGGGAAGTTGACCAACAGCATGGTCTACCAAAAACGAACAAAAATGGCAGGGTCAGCTCAAAAGCTACCTGATGTCTGCGATATTGAGGTTCCCAAGGTGCCTCCTCAGGTCCTGGAAACTGATGCCCTCATCATGGTGAGAGCACCTCCTGATTACACTCAGAACCTTACACGGGAATCAAGAAATTACTTCACATGCCTGTAAGTATTGTCATAAGATACTCATCAATGTACATTTGGAGACATGTCAGTTTAGTGCATAACACCTCCATTTAAGTTCAATACTGGCCACTCTGGGGAACCATAGTCAACACAACTGTTTTGGAAACCTGCTAAAAATCCTACTTATAGAACATACAAATGTGGCAAGGTAGGGCTATGAATGTTACATATCGAGTTCATGATCATACTTAAAAGAGATAATTTTATATATTTTATTTGTATTTTCACTGAGCAATGGTTAGAGCTGGGGAAAACTGAATGCTGAAAACTGAACCCCTTTGGAGGTTTGCATGCTAAAAATGAGAAGGTCTGCCAAATTGCAGTATCACTTAAGAGTGTCACAAACACACTAACCTGACCCTGGATGGTGGACAAACCATTCTGCAAGATGCCTTCAGAGTGTCCATCACTACGCATGTTGTATCCCTGGACTGTTGTTGACATTGAGGCAGCAGTGGTATTCATATTCATATCAGCTGCCTGGCTTAAGAACATGAATACACTCAGGAGAATTATTTCAGATTCAAGTTTTTAATAAGTAATATTAGAAGCAATACTAGCGGATAGGGTTAGACCGATATATGGGGCTGATATTGGCCTTTTATTAAAAATCAGATATCCGTAAGTGAGTATTGTCCACCTCTGATATGATGGATATGATGCAGTTTGATTACATATTTTGACTGGATTCAAGTATGTATGAATGTTTTTATTATCATCATCATCAGTCTGGGTTTCAGTGGAGAGTTTTAGTGTCCCATGATAGTCTAAATGCTGTTTCAGGGGCTTTTCCACCCTGACAAGAATAACATTGTCAGGGAAAATACTGAATGCTTCCAATTTTGTGGCATGAAAATGGTCAAATATTAAGATATTGAATAGCTTCAATCCAAAAATACTGGTCTTGGCCTACAAAAACCCACATCGGTCAAACCCTTCTAGAAGCTCTGGTACCTTTCCAAAAAGCTGCATATGAGACTGCACCACTTCCAACATGTGGGATGTGATCTCATTCAGGTCCTCAACACAGCGGATATCGTTTGCCAGCAGGGACCTTTGACCCTAACGCAACATAAAAAAAAAAAAAAAGGAATACCTGTGTCCAAGAGATTGCAACCAAATCTGCTGCCATCTTCCAGTTCTCTTATTTACCTTTAAGTTCCGCAGACTTCCTGAAACCTTCACATACGTTCCAGGAGCGAAAGTGGACGTCACACCGGAGTCCTGTGAGAAATACAAACATTTCAGGAGGGGGAAACAAAATGGTGCAGTGTGCAATTCTCATTTGTGCTCCGGTTCTGGTTTTGAATCAATGCCACTGGCCTCTGTGTTCACCCACTGCTTCACGTCTATAGGCGGGCCGGTCATGTCATCCACAGAGTGCTGGACGTTGCTCAAAAAGGGAACAAATCCTCTTATGACGCCCACTACAGACACCTGCATCGAGAGGAAGTGAAAGCAAACACAATGCGTTTCATGTTGGCAAAGGTGCATTCCCCTGATAATATGACTGAGTATTAACCCTTCGATTCTCCATGCATAACTTATTACAAGGTGGTAATGTCAACTTTTAGAACGGGTTCTACTTCCACCATGATACATTGTGGTTGGGTGGTAGCAAGCAGGGAGCCAATTATAAAAGTTGAGATCTTATTGAAAGAAAGTGCTGCTTGGTGTATTGTACATATGCCGAATTGAAAAGTGGCTCTTCACCATTCAGAAAAAGGTATGGAGTGATATTTTATGATGAATGTACCTTTGCAGATAGGCAAGTCAACATAAAATGGCCAGATTTTTGAATGGAGTTTGGCCTGACGTTCTCTCGTGCAAGCAGGGTTCCTACATATTTTACCATTTCTGCATACTTTACCCCAAATCTTCATTTCTCAAGTCAGTTTGAAGATACTGTTTGATGTTCAAGGTGATGTGTGGTCATAGTGGCAGGGCAATATACTGTAGGTCATATAGGTCAGTGATTCTCAACCTTTTTCATATCATGGACCCCTAATTTAGTCCACATTAGAGCCACAGATCCCCATTTGTTTAGATTTTTTCTCTTGGACCCAACAATACAGATAGTCATGGGATTCTGGACAAAATCATATCTGACAATAAAAATATTCTCAGATATGATTTTGTCCAGAATCCCATGACTATCTGTATTGTAGGTAGAGATATAACAGTAACACTATGACCAAAATAGTCATTCCTCTACATTCTCTAATTGAGTTAACTTCTTGTAAATGAAATAATGCTGAAGTTTAACAATTCATCAATTTGCTGAGGACCCCCTGGAACCCCCTCAAGGACCCCTGGTGGCCCCCGGACCCCACGCTGAGAACCGCTGATATAGGCCACTACTCTTCCTAACAACAAATATTATCACGCATGACATGAAAGCGCGTCTACAACTACATAAATTGTGTCGTCACATGTCGGCGTCAGCATTATTCCATACTTTAAATTCACTTTCTCTACTTTTTCCCCGGACCTGCGTAGGAACCCTGTCCAAGAGAACTGAATTACATCAAGGATACACACACAAAGTGAAATGCTCTGATCTGATGTGTGCAGCACACTGTGTGCTGGGGATGTTTTGTTGCATTAGTCCTACCTGGTTGACCTCACAGTCGCCGATTACGAAGGCATCATTGACTTCGGAAGCGGACAGGAGCTGAGACACCGTGCACGGCAAAATCTGAAGAGTTGCCCTCTGTGGCCGGATCGGTGTTAGGCATTGCATTAGTTTCGGCCCAATGGAGTGTACAATATGAACACATTTTCTGCAGAATCCGTTACATAGCATTTCAGTTATTGTTCATGACAGGGGATGCAAACTAACACACCTTTGTCCTCGCTGCTTTTTGGCCAGTGAACCCACCTGGGGACTCACTATATCCTGCATCAAAAACAAAAGTATGTAAGGATTTTATTCATTATGAAACTAGTTAGAACACTGAACTCATGTATAAGCCATAAATGATGAAAAGGGCTTAGAGAAAGACATATTGCCTGAGGCTTTTTCCCCTGTTTAGGGTGATTTTAAAACGTACCTTGGTTCCACATGACAAAATGAGGAAATATCTTGACAGCACTGCTTGAAACTGTCACTGATGTGTCTTTAGGTGATGTTAGACCAAAAACCTTGGTCTGTTATCCCATTCTCCACTACAATCAGAAGCCAGTACACGAAGTACACTCCACCTGGCTGGCAGCCTCTTTAAGCCCCGGCCATCAGGTGAATTGAATTACATCAATTACCTGTCCTGCAGAGTACGACCAGAGAAAAAGATTTTGTACAATGATCTGCTGAAAGCCATTTTTCGTGTTCCGTTTCTCCAAAGCAAGATGACTTCAATTCATTTTATTTAAAAATCCATCAATTCAACAGTGATTGACAGGTATTTACAGCACTTGTTTTGATAAATTTCATTTAATCTCTTCAAAATATCTTACAATGACATAAGAGCAGAAATTGTTCATACAAAAAAAAGCTTAGGTTCGCCTGGTTGTAAATCCCCACACAACGCTGTGTATTTCTGAGATGGTTCCTTTTTTTTGTAATGGGGGGGGGGGGTGTTGGACGCTTACTTTGCCGAAGGTGATAGATTTGATGAATCTCCCGCACTTACAAAGGAGACTTCCATTTCCACAACAGCCCAGAATCAGACGGAAAAGACAAGTGAGTTGACCCACGTCGTGTATATACCGGATTTTGTTACACAAAATCACAAACAGTAGGCCAATGAAAAACATACAATTATCACTAGCACACCAACAGTATTAACTGTAAATATATCACACTTCTTTTTCAATGACTGAAGTAAACTGAAGCTGAATTAACAGTTGAAGAAAATTAAATCCATCACAGCAATTTACATGTCAAACGAGTTAAGGCTCTTGAAAACAGAGCACATCCACAGTCAAATGTACATCAACCTTGTTCATCCCCCTGTTGATCCTATACAGTATTTACACATGTGCAAAGGAATTCCATAGAACAAATCAAAGGGTGGAATCTCTTAATCCCTAGGCCTTAGCATTTGTTTGGCAAACGTCTGGAACATAAAAGGAAGCCGCACGTCTTCCTCCTCCCTCTCGTCTGAAAAAGGGAAGGAGAAAACTGGCCTTAAACGACTCTACCCATCATCCTCCTCTCTTCTCCCTGTTGTTCGGAGGGTATGGGTGACCTACTTTTTGGAGTCCAAACTTTGCCGCTCATAAAGACGGCTACAAAATAACACGAAACCCACATTCTTGAAGCGGAGCAACATTGTCTAAAGCAGTGTAAGTGAGCTTGTCCTGCATAAAAGATGCACTTAATACTGATGTCGAGTGGTATTACTATTCATACCAAAGCGGGTCCTTCAAACATGACGCGCCTCAAGCACGACTTCTGCCAATTTTGTGGGGGGGGGGGGGGGAGGGGGGGGGGGTTTGAGTGCAATATCAACGAGCTTACGAGGCCACGATTGTGTGCGTGTCAGAAAAGAAGACACGACATCGCGCAATTAGGGGTGTAGAATTTCGGGAATAAGGCGAAACTCAATCTCGTCGTGACGGGAAAGAAATTAAAACGCTATTTTGGTGACGGAGGAAGAGTTAAAGGCCGTCTCGCGGATAAATGTTGGCAACAGGTCGAGGGAAATTAGATTTTCTGCTGGGTTTTTTTTGTTGTTTTTTTACGAGCGACAAAGAAGCCAAGAATTTCTGATGAATGTTTGTTTTTACAGGTTCATGCAAAAAAAATCTGTAAAAAAAAAAAAAAAAAAAAGTGCACAAATTATGACCTGAAAGGCAAAAGGGGTCCCGAGCGTGATCCTCTGCCAACTACTGCAACAACTTAATAGGCTTAGAATTAGCCTGTCGGAAGCATGGAGAAAGGGATTACTGGTAAGATCCAGAGCCAAAGGAAATGGGGAGCACTGACACAGTGAGAAGAGATCAAGTTAAACACAACAGTATTATGTGTCAAAAAAAAAAAAAAACAGAGATCCTCTGGCTCATGGAGGATTGTGTGCGCTGGTGTCTTCTCTCGCTTCTTCCCTGAAGGTGAGAGGCATTGCATGCATAAGTAGACCGGCGGATGACAGTGTGTTTCGCCCCGTAAACAAACGGCGATTGCGGTTATCGCGCCTAATACAGCCTCGCAAAGCTTCTCAGTGCGATGGGGTAGTTAAGTTATGAGGAAGAAATAAACAGAAAAGAAAAAAAAAAAAAAAAAAAGTGCTTTCAGCGAAATTCACTGAAGGAGTCGAATCCTCGGCCGTTTCTGCTCACGCGGGTCTCTCCGTCTGAATGGACCTTCTGTTGTGAAAATTCACGTCAAAGCAGCGCAACTCTCCGGCTAATTACATCTATGTTTAGGCAACATAGGGATTTCTCTGTGTCAAGAGTAAGCAGCTTGTTGCCTTGCATTTTTTTTTGAAGAGTCAGGGACGTAATTACATTCCCCCGGAAAAAAAACACTCATTCCTCAAATTCTTTTGAGTTTAGGCCAACCTGCTTTATTATAATGTGCTTGGGGACTTTTTTTTTTATCTGTTTAGCTTTGTTTCTTGTTCTGTTAGCGTTTTTTTTTTTTTTTTTAACCTTGCGAAGCGCTTTTGTAGTAAAGTGTTTTGTGTTTAAGGCGCTATATAAATAAAGGTGACTTGACTTGATCGTTGTACATTCTGGTAAAGTTGTTCAGGGGCGTGTCTGGGACCTAATTCCATTGACCTTGGCTTGAAGCCTATAATGGGCAGAGCGAAGAAAACACAAACCACAAGCACCTGCTGGCTGGACACTTGTTGATAACCCCCCACCCCACCCCCCCGCCAACACAACCCGACTGAGCAGAAGCTTATCTGCTAGCACCGCCTTTTTTTTTTTTTTTTTTTTTCCCCCAACGGACTACACGGACCCAGGGCTGCCCAGCAAATTTCACTTGTAAAGTAGATGTTTGTCTACAAATTCCATCGAGCTGTATGTTTGTACCTGAGCTTTTAGGGCATGTCTGTATTATGCCAAGGCATCACCAGACTGACAGATGTTTACGCAAATCTTAAAAAGAGGGGGTAACCATGTGGGAAATTACCGATGCTGGTGGTTGAGGTACCGGGCTGTTTCTAATCAAGTTGCGGGAAGTTACCCCGGGTCCTGTCAAAGCCGCGAATGACTTCAAAACATTCTGCACGTTGAGGTGTGTGTGTTTCTATTGGCCCTTTGAATAAATGTACATTGTAACGATCACAGGATATTGTCTCGTATTGCATTAGAAATACAATTAGCACCGAGGCTAAGATGTCATTTGTAGACAAACATCCTTTGACTGTGAAAAAGGACATCGAACAAGAGTGTCGACCTGCTACAGCTGTTTGACCGCGTTTCATATCAAATTGTATGGAGTTTTGTTTTTTTTTTGGGGGGGGGTCATTTTGCTCTTCCGGGGCTTCTCTAAGGGGGAAGTGGAAGCTGTGATGTGATTAGCCTGAGACTAAGCTGCAGATTCGAGCAGCGGAGGTGGGTGGCACAACACCTCCCCCCTTCGATATAAAGACGCAGCTAGTGTGTGTGCGCGTGGACAGCCTGGCTGATAGTGATGACAAACCTTTCCATGAGAATACACCAGAGGGCTGCTGGGCTATGTGTAAGCCATGCTACGAAACAATGACTATTCTAACTGTTGTTCCCTTGGTAAAAAACACGAATCCCCCATTATGTGGCCCGGCGAGGTGAACAATAGCCGATAAGATGTGTACATGTGCTTGGTTGGCTTGAGTCTATGGTTGTTGTTTGGTCGTCCATCACGTGTCCCAGTCCAGCTCTCTGCAGGCGATACGCACCAGTCTGAGCTCCAGCTCGAAGGCGTCGGGCCTTTCCTGAGGGTTGGCCGACAGCATCTCCCTGATCAGCTGCTTCATGTGGGTGTTCATGCTCTTTTTCCTGGCGGGGATCAGCAGCTCCATCTTGGGGTTCTCCAAGAGGGCCTCCCCCAGCGGCACGATCTCCGAGCCCTGCTGCACGTAGCTCCCCAGCAGCTCCTTCTGGGTTTCCACGTCCACGAAGGTGATGCGCTCCACCATGGCCCAGATGATCACCCCCAGGGCAAAGATGTCCGCCTTGGCCGTGTAGTGGCCCTCCCAGACCTCGGGGGCCATGTAGAAGTCCGTGCCGCAGGCCGTGGACAGGAAGCACTTGTTGACGCTGGCCGGCTCCTCGGGGTTGAGCCCGGAGGTGGAGCAGACCTTGCTCAGGCCGAAGTCGGCCACTTTGAGGGTCGGCTCGGGCGAGCCGGCCGCCGTGCAGCCCTGCGAGATGAGGATGTTGTCCGGTTTGAGGTCGCGGTGTATGATCTGGTTGCGGTGCAGGAAGGCCAGGGCGCTGCCCAGCTGGAGCATGAAGCTGGTGTTGGTCTTGCGGCTGGGCTTGCGGGACAGCAGGTAGGCGTTCATGTCGCCCCCGTCACAGAAGTCCATGACGAACCACAGGTAGTAGGCACAGCACGGGTCAAATGTGATCTCGCCCTTCAGAGAAGTCTCCACCAGCTGCAGTAGAAACAAAGACAAAGATAACAGGTCAACATGAGAACATTGGTGTTGGCTGGGGAACAGTCAGCCTCTGCGTGCTGCACAAGTGTCACCATTGAGATAAAAGCTGATCTGATCCTGCTGAGCAAATACAGAGAGAAAAAAATAACTAGACTGCCAAGAACAAACCACCAAACGAGCCTGTTTGACATCCACATTTAGCAGGAAGTCAAAAGAAAGCGAAGCGTTAGTTCTAGCGCTACCATCAGACAGATCTGCACGAGAAAAGCAAAAGTGATTATGTCACTTAGGCGTAGTCTAGCATTCCTGATTATTGATAAACTAACAGCAGTGGGAGAAGACACGCCATCATCATTATAGTTCAAGAGTGTGAGGGGAGGAAAATGTCACTTTTAACCAAACACGCAGCGCTGCTCTGGCTTTGTATTCGCAGCATGTCTCCCACCATCCTTTGTGGGCCGTCTCTCTGGCTGGTGTTTTTTTAATCAAAGCCGCGTGAGAAGCCTCTCATCTTTAAAGCCCTCAGCTGGAGGAACCGAGTTCATTTCATCTCACCACAACCCCTCCTTTTGACAGCTGACCACAAACCTATGAGGTTTCATCAAATTCAAATGAAAGAAAGTGCCCTAAAATTATGATTAGATGTGATGTACTCTCTTCAGGACCGCATGTTTGATGGATGATGATATTTTTGCACGTCAGTTAAACACACAACAAAAGGTACAACTTAGTTAAAAGATGAATCTAAATCTAGAGTGAATATGTTAAACCATAATCCTAAATGCCTTGGATGTAAACTACTTTACAAGCAATACAATGGGTCAAAATATTTGCAGTAAGCAATACCAACTGGAACCCCTGCTGTAAACAAATGGGCCACAAATTGTTTGACATGCCACTGGCCCAGGCATCCGCTACCCAAACAGAATAGATGCAAATTATCCCACAGTTGCTACGGTCAGATAATTCTCCTCTATTATCGTTTTGTTTTTCTGTAAGCACGCACTGGAACATTACAGGGCAATAAAAAAAAAAAGCTGGAATAAAGGGGGTTCTGGGAAAGCGGCCAATGCCAACACGGCAGAAAGCTGAACGAGCGGTCGGACAATAGCCCACGTGCCACTGAGAGACTATAATCAGGCACCGCCAGAGTGCCTTTAAGCCTGCCGTCAGCCAGCGGGGAGGCACCGTGACATGACAGACTGCAGACAGGTTGACTGGGGAGGGCCTCCTCGAAACCTGACAACACATTCATGTGAGTGCAGAGCCAGGGCGGCCATCGAGAGCACAGATCCAACCAGCAACATCTACCTCACTTACTATTTAAACACTAAGGACACACATATAGCCATAGAAATTAGGGCTAGACTGACATTTTTAGATTGAAACTGCTGACAGCCGATATTTTTGTGCCGATATTTTCATGCCAGAAAACGATTCAGTGTTTCCCCCAGAATTGTATTCTCGTCAGGGTGGAAAAGCCTCTGAAACAGCATGGGACACTAAAACTCCCAGGATAATAACAACAGTAATGATGATTACCATTATATTACGCCAGTGATTCTCAACCCTTTTCATATCAAGGACCCCTAATTTAGTCCACATTAGGGTCACGGACCCCCATTTGATGAGATTTTGTCTCTCGGACCCAAATCTGAGAATGCTTTTATTGTTAGATATGATTTTGTCAAGAATTCCATGACTATCTGTATTGTGGGTAGAGAGATAACAGTGAAACTATGACCAAAACAGTCATTCTTCTACATTCTCTAATGGTGTTAACTTCTTGTAAATGAAATTATGGTGAAGTTTAACAATTCATCAATTTGCTGGGGACCCCCTGGAACCCCCTCAAGGACCCCTGGTGGTCCCCGGACCCCACCTTGAGAACCACTGTATTACACTATATATCGGCAAAGCAGTATACTGCTTTAACCTCCACATAAATGCCCATACACCAACTTTTAGAATCCAGAGAAAAGAAGCTATACAGTGACGTAAATGACTGTAAACCCCTATAGATGACTGATAGCATTCATCTAGAGCCTGGGCACAACAAACAGAGCTTGCTTACTGCTGATGGCTCACCTTGCACTGAGTTACTGGACAATACACTAACCATTATGGCAAAGCTATTGTGCATGCAATCTCCAACTATGCAGAAAAATCTCAATTGTCAAGCACTGTCAGCAGCAACATGACAATAATGTGTAAACAGGGCTCAAGAGCAGATGGAAAAAAATAAAATATTCATGTTAAAAGCTAGGATACTCATGATACACTTTGTAATAAATCAAAATAGTCTCCCTATTACAATAATTACAGGATTAGTCGATTAAAAAACGCATAGGAACACACAGCCAACAAGTGTTTCCAAAATGTCACACAACCATATCAAGCCAGATTCCTCTCCTTCTGGCCACTCCCTACTTCCTCAGATAGCTGCCAACATCTCTGTGTCTGCGAGACAGAAAGTTGAAGTCCGAAGTCTTGCCAGCAAAAATCCGGTCCACAGATATCCTCAAGATGTGCCTGTGAGAGTGCTGAAACACAAACAAGCCTCGGAGGCAAAGTGTGTGAGACAGATCGTCAGAAGACATTAAGTTCTACATTTTGTGAAACCATCCATTACTGTGCGGCCAAAGACTTTTTTTTGTTTTTGATTCATTTCGGGTGCCGTGACACTAATCTGGCATCCAAACCTGACATTTCTCGTCAGTTCAGTTTTCCAAAACAATACTAAAAACAGTATAATAGTCAGCTAATGCTAGTCTTATTAGCTTATACTAGAGTGAGCGACTTTAGTAGGCCCCTGAGAAAAAAAACGAGGGATATCGGGCTCACCAAATGAAATATCGTAAACAATGTAGCCCACATTTTAGTTTGTAAAATGTGATTCAAACACAAAATTCAACAGTGAGCCATTATTGACTGAAAAGACATGGCCACAATAGGTATTTGATAGATTAATACAAACCATTTATCTCAGAGGAAATGTAAACCTACACTATGTTAATTTACCACCGAAATAGAACAGTATGTAACACTCTTGTGACTTCAATTCAATATACCATGAATCTTATTTATCCTTAGCAGTTGTCACTGCATTGTGTTGAGCCAAATTGAACTGCTGAGTAGAGGCAAGTCCATGCGTGGAATTGCACTCATGTTCACCTTACAGTTATATCCAAGTGGGGAGTTTTACACAACTAACAAGTTTCATGTTACTGTCACATCCAGTTACAAACACATGTGAGCAGCGTGGACCATACTGTCAAGTCATAAGTTTCACTCTTGTTTTCACAATGGGAAGCTCTGTGGGATTGCACACAAACGCAAATCTCCTTCCTCCTTCACTGGCACAGTGCTACAACAAAGCCAAACAAAGTGTCCAGAAAGACAGACCGATGTCCGATGCACGACTCCAGGCTCCTACTATCAAGACAGCAATCACATTCAGGAGAACTGCAGGCACTAAAATACAAAATTACTGTTAAAGAAGTAGCCAGCTGGAAAGCAATCTGTTATCTGGCTGACAGCCAGCGCTTGTGGAATACACTGCACACACCAACAGCCTGAAACCAGCTAGTAATTGTTAGCAATGTCCATCTTCAACCTTTTCTTGGGCAGTCAAGTTCTGGCCTTGCTGACCTCTACGGAGAAAACCAAAGTGAAATTCCATTCTTGCCAATTAGCATCCATTCAGAGAAGATGTAAACCACTTTGTAAAACTACACAAATACAGCAGCACCACTCACTGTTCAATGTTTGGGCATGTTCTGTTCTCACAGAAGATCTGATCACCAACTTCACTGTTGGACCAATACCCGTTAGTTTTGCATCACTGGAAACTATTCCAGGAGTGGCAGCTTCAGTGTGAAGCACAATGTAATGCTGCATTCATGTCATTATTCACGGGAACCACTGGAAGGAGTTGAAGGTTAAAGCAACGACTTGAAAGTGGCCACAAACTTGTTTGAAATTGTCAAGATTGAAGTTTTCCGTAGATTTTGGTTGATCCTCCTGATCAGCTGTTACGCACTTGACATGACTGACATGAATCAAATTTGACTGAAATTTGGATATTACTGCCAAATTTTGCATGATGCCATGTTTCATATTGACAGCAGGGCACAATGAACAGACAATGCATTCAAAACAGATATAGATTCTACCTGGAGTTCATGCACAACATGCGTGTTTCCCATTGTTCAATTTCTTGAAAGATTTGGTGTTTTGTTTTGAATTTGCAAGAAAGAAGATAAAGAGTCAATCAATGGGTGAGTCTTACCTTTTACAAGAGGATTCCAAATATCTTGCAAACATCGCCTTTTAAATTAAGATGAATGGTATTTTCAAGTGGCAAGCTCTTATCTACAGTCTTTCCCATATGACATGAATGCAGCATGAATTCAGGATGCCTAAGACTACAGCCTACTGTCACCGACCCTCTTCCGGTGACTTCCCGAGCCTTACCTCGAGGTACAGAGGGGAGCTGGAGCCGTGGTTCATCCTCTGGGCCAGCTGGTCCCGCTGCAGGACGCACTCCTCCAGGTGGATGACGTTCGGGTGCTGGCTCTGGATGCTGCTGAGGGCCCAGAACTCGCGCAGGGCCAGCTCCACGTTCTCCGGCGAGTGGCAGCGGATCTTCTTCACCGCCACCCGGGCGCCCGTCCGCTTCACCGCCGCCTCATAGACCACGCCGTAGCTGCCACGCCCCACCTCCTGGATCAGCTCGTACTTCGGCTGGCTGCTTACCATCCTATTCCTCACTGCGGGGAGAGGACGTGGATTTTAAAGAGGATTTTTGGATTGGATTTGATATACTTTATGGATCCCAAGGGGGGAATTCCCTCACACTTTGGTAGGGGTAGGGGGTGGAGGTTTAGCCAGCTAGTGCGGTACCCCACCAGCAGGCAGGGATTAAGTATCTTTCTCAGGAATACTTTAGCAGATATGGCTCAGGAATCAAACCCGGGCCCTCTAGGTTGGGAGATGATCTCTCACCTCCCCAAACAGGTGAGAACAACAAGGCTCCAACCATGATCTAAATGGCTCCGACGCTCAAATAAACCGCTCCAAAAAACGCTCGGTGTGACTGTGAACGCACCCCGAGACTCCTTTTACAAACTGTGGCAACAGCGAGCTGGCAACACATCTCCATTGCTCTTTGGAGGAAAAAAAAAAAGTGGAGCCGTGGCTTGGCTTAGTCCAAATAGTGGAACAGTTTCACAATGTTCAATTAGTACCTTGGCTTCAGTAGAGGCTTACTTGTGAAGCATACTGAAAAACAGACAACAGTTTTTTTGGCTGTGATTTCTTTTTGCGAGATGGCAGTCATGTGATAGCCCCGCTCATAGCCTGTTACACAGTTTCATAGTTTGGTTAGAACTTGTTTGCACATTAGTTTGGTGGTAGTCTAATACTTGGAGCCCACACAAACGGGGCCTCTGTAATCGTGTGGCTTCATTAGATAAACGGCGAGGGTGGCTGGACAGCTGAGCGGGCCCTGGCATCCAAGCCGGCAGGGCCAGGAGTTGGCCGGGTATCTGCTCTCTGCTTGGGCGAGTGTAGGGTGTAACTTGTATAGTGTGTATCATTGTAGGGTGCAGATGTAGATGGGCCTAATTCAGCGAAACATGGGTGAAGGAAGGGTGCCCGCGTGATAACCCCAGTGACTTCCCTACACTCACTCACCCTGAAAGCTAGAGTAGGTAAGTGGTGAATGTTGCCGCCTATCTTATGGTGCTGTAGATTTATGACTGAGCCTGATTCTTTCCATGGTACTCATTTGCATGGTAGTATATCATTGTGTTTGTTCGTTCTGTCTCTATATGAATGCTCACCTTGGATTATGGCACAAGGGATAGCAACATCATATCCTGTGTATTGCTAAATGCATTTGGCTTATTAAAAAGGAAGAATATCACACTGACCGCTTGCAAGACATCCGACTGAAAACGACTTCCAATTGCACGCATTACAGGGGCATATGTTTTAGGGCTTTTTAAACTGTTTTAATAAAAAAAAAATTATGCATCCACTGGCCGTTGCAACACTCAAATGCTTGCTTCTTATGATGCATTATAGCCGTGGTTCTCACCGTGGGGTCCAGGGACCACCAGGGGTCCTTGAGGGGGTTCCAGGGGGTCCCCAGCAAACTGATGAATTGTTAAACTTCTGCATTATTTCATTTACAAGAAGTTAACACAATAAGAGAATGTAGAAGAATGACTGTTTTGATCATAGTTTATCTTATCTCTCTACCTACAATACAGATAGTCTTGGAATTCTGGACAAAATCATATCTAACGATAAAAATATTCTCAGATTCTCAGATGTGGACTAAATTAGGAGTCCTTGATATGAAAAAGATTGAGAATCACTGCATTATAGGACTCATACTGCTGTTGTGCTTGTGCATCAAATCGAAATGTTAGCAACATCCAGTGAACATTTTCCAGTGAAATAATCCAGAGTATTTCGATATTTGCCCAGTGTGGGGATTCCGCGCTAAGGCCATATTGGGGTTTACCCTGCAAAAGACAACTGTTCCCCTCCTATTGCTCCCTCTTGTGGGCAGGTGAAATACAGCCCCTCGCCCCGACCACCACCACCACCACTCCCCAGTACCTATAGCTGACAGCAAAACAGAAATTCATATTGCAAAAAATCGAATTTCCCCCTTAGTTCCACTAATCCTTATCATGTAGCAGTTCCACTTCTGCCACCTGCCACAGCACAAAAACAGGTCTTTAGGTCTGTACTGTTTAGACAAGGCAAGATCAGCAAGGTCTTCCTTTAATGTTTTTCTCTAGCACTAGGGTATGGGGTGTGATTTCGGTTGTGGGGTTTGTGCACTGTTCCAGTATCTGTTGGTGGTTTCAGTTGTCTGACTGACTGCTGCAGCCAGACTGAGACTCAACCTCTGTTTTAGTCTCTCTTTTTCTGTTACATATTTAAATCCACCTGCCATATGCATGTATACGCCATCTGGGGGTGACACTGAAATGCAGCTTCAGCTTGCAGAAAACATTTGGTTAAAGTATTCTATGTTTATAAAAGGTCTGTTTTGAACTCAGTCTTCTCCACAGTATTGGTATCTAAGTAATATTGTAAGTTCGGTTCACATGAAAATGCCGATATCCACAGAAGTGACTTCAATCAACATCACAGGTCACTGACAGCCTGACATTACAGTTTGCATAGTGCTAATACGACCATGACAAGTTGTAAAATTACAAATAATGTTATGTCACTCCTCATCAACATAAAACCTGTTGTCCCTTTAAAACGCTCAGTCAATAAGACATAAAGTGCCCCATCTGTCATCCTGTGTTAACGCACTTTGGCAAAGGTGCCTCCTATATGTGAACGCAGCCTGACATGTCATTCACTAACTAGGCTATATTCAAATGTAGAGGGATTAAACTAACTAATACTGACTTTGGGTTTTTAAAATTAAAGAGCCTACAACGACTGCAAGGACGTCAGAGGTCATAATTTGACTTTGGCTCATAACAAATTAGCCCCAATACGTTCCATTCTTTTCTGTATGGCGAGTGTCAAGCCAACCTCCTTTAGAAAATTTGGTAATTCAAAATTTCTTTGCTGCAGTTAGCACTGCAGTAACGTTAAGGCAACAAAACTCAAATAGTTCAGTACTGAAAACGCTGGCCAGCAACATAAGCTTTTGAACGGAGACACTGACAGAGTGCACCATTAACTTGCTCTCACACCAGCCTATGTGTATTCAATGACCGACTATTTAGCAAACTTAATATTATTTATCAGTAGGTGACATTGTGTCAGATCTGGAGATCGCAAACCAACACGGAAGCGAAAAGGTGCTCATGAGACAGAAAAGATGTTAGCCAGCATGCTCATAGGCTAATCAGACAGACAGACATTCACTTAGCTGATTGGCTAACAAGCTAACAGCTACAGTATGTGGCCTGGCCAACGTCAGCTAACGTTAATGTTGTTGGTTAGCTAGCTAATCATGTTAACACCAGCTAACAAAGAGTCCAGATCTCGCCAGCACAATCGACACTTACATCGGCATGTAGCTTCTCTGATTTGAATCTAAAACAAGTTTCTACGTGTCAAATTATACTGGGACATTAAAGAGGCGTGCATTGACAGGCATATGGCATTGACAGTTTATTGTCCTGTGTGTGTGTGTGTGTGTGTGTGTGTGTGTGTGTGTGTGCCATGGACACATCCAGCCAGGTTCCTCAAAACACACACACCTGCGCACCAAGTCGACTAGCCACAACTAAGGCTGAGACAAAAGACGTGTGTCTGTGGGTAGAAGAAGCTAGTGTTGTTTTGTTGTAAGTCTCCATCTTTTTATTCTTACCTTTAAATTTTCTCTCAGGGGTTCATTTGTTGTCTTCCTCACTCTCCCTGGCAGCCATTACCGCCGCACACGCTCTGCTCTCGCGCAGTCAAACACAGAATGTGGGAGCGTGCAGCTGCTAGGACACCAGTGCCAAGTTAGCCAGAATAAGACACACAACTTCCGGTTACAATTTTCAAAATAAAATCCCTTATTGCAGCGCAATAAAATATTACATAACATAGGCTAATTCAGGTTCGATGACCAATATGGGTTTTTGAAGGCAGATATCGACACCAATATTTAGGTTACCACCACCTATTGTGTGTGTTATTATTATTATTATTATTATTAGTAGT
>NW_027282737.1:0-15000 GCF_046629955.1 Centroberyx affinis
CATATATTCAGTGATAAAAATAATAGTCTTTTCTCCTTTTAAACTTTTGAATCTTTCCAGTGGGTTTTTGTTTGTGTTTATATACAAATTACATGTTCTGCATCAAAACAACAATTTTCCTGTCATCTTTCTATCATATTTAAGTTACCTCAGTTGATTGGTCTTCATATGTTTACCACACATTACAGAGGAAAACACATGCACACACACATGTACATGCACACATACACAGAGTTCTAAAAAAAACCCAACAAAACACTTCACCTTAATTCAGACCTCAGACACTCTCTCCCTCTGCTCTCCTCTCCTCCACCCCCACACCCCCTCCCTCCTTCCATCCTGCCATCTCGCCACAACCGCTCCAAATTAATCTGCAAAATATTGATTTGAGGAGCGAGGGGGGGCTGGGGGGGTGGGGGGCTCACGATTGCGGCCGCATATTAATACGAGCGGGCCGCTCTTCCTCTCTCCTCTATACTTTAAGATCCTCATATCTTCATAATTGATTAATGTTCCTTTGTGAAGTGGGGATGAATAATACATTAGTGGGCCTGCTGCACCCTCAGGCTGATGAGAAAATGTTTAATTTCAGTAAATGTAGCGCTCTCTCTCTCTGTCTCTCTCTCTCTCTCTTTCTCTCATTCTCTCTCTCTGGTTATTTGTGAGTGTTGGAGTGTGTTTGTGAGTTTTCACTTGTGAGCTAAAGACTAGAGGAGTGCTGTTGATTTGTTTTTTTCATGTTTACTGTCGGCTTGAAGCGCATGTTAAGCATCACAAACAAAAGGCAGCATCTGCATTTGCAAACATGAATGAATAAGTGGGTGAAATGAGTCCTGTATTGCTCCATTAACTGATAGAACCACAATAGCTGTGTCACTTTACAAGTTGTTTGCCTTCAGAAAAGAGGGAAATCACTCCTGTTGCACGCTGTTGCGCACAGGGCATCAGGCTGCACTGCGAGCATCAGCTGCTGCGTTACCAGTCAGCAATCGTTGAGGACATGCAAATGTGCCATAAACCCACCTGATGGGGACAAGTACCCTCTTCAGCAGCCTGGAGAGGGCAGGGAGGATGGCATACGTCAGCAGCGCCGACTGGCACAGCCTGGCTCGGCTCAGCTCATCTGGTTAACGATGCTAATTATGCTAAACGGACGCCTAATGATGATGAGGGATTTAAGAGCCGCGGCACAGCGTGCTGGGGGGGGGGTTTGGCACCTGATTGTGAGCATCTGTTGGGTGTGTGGAATGGATAAATGATGAATTGAACACATGCACTTGCACAGCTTTGCCTTTATGCCTGCTTAGCTTTGCTTCATTTTCATTTGAACCTGTGCCAGCGATGAAGGGGATATACACACACGCATACATACACACACACAGAGCGCTAATTGAATAATACTTATCCATTAACAAGGATCCTAATTAGTTATGTTAATCAGCCTGGATAAGACCATTAACCCCATAGAGTGAGGCAGGGAGGGCTGTTTATGTGTGGGTGTGGATTTCTATGCCTGAGAGCATATCAAAGACACTTAAGAAAACACATTGCCTAATTAGCTTTCAATGACATAGATAAGCATTCATATTTTTTTCATGTCCTTATTGTTCTGCTTTTGAATGGGAGGTAATAGGCTTTTCACGCCAAAGCAAATTAGAGGTATTGAATGCATGTAAACAGTGTTTGTGTGAATGCATATGTGAGGAAATATGTATTTACATGTGTGCGTGTCTTTTTCTGCCTGCCAGCCTGTCCCTCACTTAGATCCACAGTACGTGTATATTTGCACAACTATTATGGTAGTTTAAACAGAGTGTATATTTGTTCAGAGTATGTCTGCCTGTTCCATTAGTTTATGTCCTTGGAAATACAATTTGGCCTCAAGTTCTCTCCGTTTATTTAAAACCTTCAGACAGCGTTCCCCTCCTAATAGTGAGCCACGTTTCCTCTCGTTTAGTTTCACCACTCATTATCCAGGCCATGTGGAAGAGACAGTGTTTAGAGAACAGAGAGGGAGAGAGAGAGAGACTTGGAGAGCGAGCAAGCAAGAGAGAGAGAGAGAGAGAGGTAGAGGGAGAAAGTGAGCGAGCGAGTAAAAAGTAAGAGCGAGCCAGAAAGAAAAAGACAGAGAGAGAGAGAATGAGTGAGTGACTGAAAGAGAGCGAATGCAGATTGCCTTTGAACCTGACCACAGCTTCTTGTGCTTCTAATGAATGGCGAGGAGAGAGAAGGGAGGAGCAGGGAGGGAGAGACACCCAGACAAGACTGTCTTTGTTGTGCGTGTGCGAGGGGGAGAGCAAGAGAAAAAGACCCGGAGAGAGAGAGACAGAGAGAGAACACTACAGATTTATGTCTTACAGGAAGTCTCCTAGTTTTGTGGTGTTGCAAACCGCCCACCCCAAGTCCAACTCCATGCTCTGGCTTTTAATTAATAGTCAGTTTGGGTTTCTGTGCGCGCTTCAGTGTATGTTTGTGTGTTATTCACGTATGTGTGCGTGTGTGTGAGTTTGTATCTATTTGCTTCTGTGGTGTGTGCGTGTGCCTGTGTGCCTGTGTCTGCAACATTTAGGCATGCAGTTTATCATGTGGAGTTTGTAGATGAGAATTAGTTTTGACAGAGTAGGGTTCCTCCACTCCTCTGGCTTGGTCTGTATGGGTGATAGTGGGAGAACTTTAATTAAAACCATAGTGTCAGGATGATTTGCCTTGAGGATAAGAGCTGTATTGTATAGTGCTGGGGCTCATCCTTAAAGAGACTTTATCAATCTACCCATCCCTTCATTGATTCATTTATTTTGATTATTCTCGGTTTTCTTGGGTAACTTAGTAGAAAGCGCTAATAATGTAAGTGCTACCTTAAATAGAGTAAAAAAACACAGCACCTTCCCTCCACTCAACATTAGCATTAGGTCGTGGCACCTTTGCTAATGTGCTAATGGAATTCAGTGTAGTAAGCTAAACTGTGAGGCTTAGCGTCCGAAGCCTGCACTTTTGTAATAGGAAGACCAAACATTGGATGCTAGTATGCTAACTATAGGTCTTTTGAATGGGGGGTGAGATGCTAATATTAGCTCATGCTCACATCAGCTGAGTCATCTCCTCTGTGTCCTTGGCTTATTAACTGATTTAAGACGGATTAGATCAGCCTCGCACGGACGTGCGGTTGCACACACACACACACACACACACCAAATTTGAATATCAAAATGGAATTGCCTGACCAGTGAAAACTAGATTAATTCAAAATGTTAGCATCAAGGTGTAGGGGAAACAGATGACTGTGCATTTTTTAATGCACCTTGCAGCATTTAAAGCCATTTATGACATTAACTAAAGCTCATGTTATGCAAACACATTTTGCAAGTCAAAGCCACTTATGTTGAGAATACTTGATGCTCCTTTTTACTCTTTTGCCTTGATTCGACTTCATGAGATCATCGACATAACAACTATTGATTGTATCCCAGTTGATTCAAATTTAATAGTATTTTTTTTTTTTTGCTTGATTTTTATGTTGTGTGCCACAACATAAAATGAGTTTTTTGTGAGGGAAAGCTGTGTATACCTCCTACCTACTAATATACCACAATAATAAAATTATAATTTGTCATCCGCTTTTCATCACAATACATTTTAAGAGAGCTTGGATAAGCCTTAGGTAAGAGCAGAGAAGAATTTGGACATTTTGCACATGGACACATTGTTCAGCCTCTTACCTAAGCTCTGTTATTTGAACTCCTACCTTTTCAAGTCTCTCTTCAACTAGCTTCGTCAAGGTTATGTAAAGAGACTGGTCGTTGCTCCCAACATGCCACAAATAGCTTTTCTTCACTCTAGTCTCTAGTCAGAAATTGTCAAGAGATTGCGCTGTTGCTACCAGGTCAAATCTCCTGACATGCTATCAGTGCTGTGGGTGATGTAAGTTTGGGCTAGAAACCTCCCACACCTTTATTTTTCTTAAAAAAAAAATATTTTCTATTATGTCATTGTTGTGGTTGATGTGTAGGGCTGAAATTGAGAACCCGTTGCACTCCTGTTTGTGCCTGGCTGAACATGTCGCTCAGTTCTACTGCAAGCCATTTGATCAAGCACACAATGTTACACTTTTAGTTATTCTGGTAAACGGTAGAAAGTTGTTTTTCTTTCTGTTAGAGTTTCAAAGTAGAGTGTCAATGTCGTTTAGCTTTCTGTGTTAGATGTAGGGTATTGCAGTGTACTCAGCCAGTATAAAATGTGTATGTTTGTGTGAGAGTGTGTGTGTGTGTGTGTGTGTGTGTGTGTGCTCGCGCGCAGGCCTGAGTGTTTCTACCTCTCTGTGTGTGTCTGTGACAGTTTCCTCTCGAGATGTTAATTCCTCTCCTCCCTCTTGTTGTCATGCTTCCGCCAGCAGTGTCTGCACCAGGGAGACGAAGACATATTGGTGTTAATGAAAAGCCCTCCTAAACTCTCCTCCCCGCATGAATGTTTAAACATGCTTGTCATAACATTCATTCGCTCACACATGACAGCTAGCATCTGCAGCTGCCTTGCTCGCCCTCAATATTTTATCACGCCATCTCCCCTAACCCCACACTAGCACAATGGCTGTGTGTTAGCAAACTGAATTATAATGACTCAAAACAGGCCGTATTCACACTCACTCCCAGCATAGGCTATGCATAATGGATTCAGCAACACTATGGTCTCATAATGGCGCAATTAGTCAATCTTAAATATGAAAGAAAGAGAGAAAGGCCAAATGAATGAAAGCTGGTTATGCACAGAGGGAAAGAGAAATGGACAGAAAGAAGAAAAAAAGAAAACATGAAAACCACCAGTTCACAGAAAGAAAGAAAGGAGAGATAGAGAGAAAGAAAGAAAGAAGGAAGAAAGAAAGGAGGAACGGAGGGAGAAAAGAAAGAAAGAAGAGAAGTCATGTCCATATACAGTATGCTATTCAGGAGTCCCACAACTCTGCAGGTCAGCAGTTGTGACCTTGGTGGTTTTGACAGAAGTGGTTCACCATGGTAACGGTTGGTCGGCAACCCTCAGAACACCCCGTCACCACCACCACCCAGCCCCCTCACTGCCTCTCTGCCAATTTGATTGGACGCACAATTGAAATGTCATGCTTCAGCAACACACACACACGCACACACACACACACACACACACACACACACACACACACACACACATACACACACACACACACAGACACAGACACACACAGAAGATCAAGCATGTTGAAATGGTGGGACGGAAGAGCAGGGCGCGAGTCAAAATGAGTGAAATCAGAGACAAAAATAGCAAACTGTTTTGAGAGAGGGTTTGTTATGTTTGGGGGGGCACTTTACATCATTGTAGTATTCCACAGATAGCAGGAGAAAGTGTCTCATTGTGTGTGTGTGTGTGTGTCTATCTGAACACACCATTTTGGGGTGAACAGTGTGTGGTGGACAAGGGGAACCAGGCACAGAGCATCAAAGCAGAGAGGCTTGTCACAGACGCCACAATCAGAATCAAATGAATATTAATGCGGAACCAATTACCTCAGGGAAATGTTGTCTGTAGGTTAGCTTTGCTAACGCATACGTCTCACCTTTAGCAAAGTGGAAGCAGCGGGGGGGAAAGCCTAGAGGGCGGACAGCGCTGATGTATTCGTTTTTTTTCCCTAACAAGCTTGTCTACCCCTGCTGAAATAGAATTGTCCAGCATGTAGCCCTTCCCCTCCCCTCCCCTCTCCTTATTTCACCTAGATGCAAACTGCATTTTTTTTTTTTAGAAATGAATTATGGAGAGAAGATATGATGCAATTCTTCAACAATGCCTTTGGCTAAGTGGGAGTTAATATGGACGCCCTGGCTGACAAGACTGTTTGTTTTCAAAGACTTGATAACAGCAGCAAAAACAACATTTAAAATGTTTTGCTACAAAATTGGCTAAGGCAGGTTTTTTTTCTCAAAATCTATCAGGTCTGGATAAATAATAGAGCCTAATAAGTCACTGAATAAAAATGGGCCTTTAAAGTCACTTAAAAGGAAATTTCCACTTTGCTTGTCACTTTACAATGTCAACGATTGCAGAAGTCCCCTCTTTCCCTTTAGTGCTGCAGGTTTTTCCCAAACAAATCCTCCTGGGTGGTGCAACAGTGCAGCGGCAGTAGAGCAAGAGTGTGACAGTGGTGACATGTATAAAATCTCTTTGTCTGAGCAGCTTAGCATAGTGCAGCGCTGATGTGTGCAGGTCTCTAGCCGCTGCTGATCTGCATAAGTGACTGTGACGCACTTAGAGCCGCTGGCTCCTTAAAGCCCCTTCTAAATCAGTGTTAAAGTCTTGATAATAGACCTCACTGACCAATTGATTGGCCTTCATATGTTTACAGCTCACTTTAATTGCCTCAAAAATACCATTTATCAGCCATGTGTGTCCGCGTATGTATGTGTGTGTGTGTGTGTGTGCGAGCATGCCTGTCCATCGACAAAAAGGCCTATTGATTTATCAGCATCGGGATTTGTCCCGTTCACCGTACATAAAACCCCTGCGTATGTGCTGTTCAAAATGGGAAATGGCCCCATCGATTCCCTTAAGTTGGAGCCCAAATGCTAAAGATTTTTGGATAAGCTTTCTCATTACTTAAGCTGAAATCAATAGGGGAGAGCATGGGTCTAATGAATGAACGGGCCACAGATCAGATGGGGTGTGCTCATCCCTGGCCTGTCCTGGTCGATCTGTGTGTGTGTGTGTGTGTGTGTGTGTGTGTGTGTTCGTGTGTGTATGAATGAGAGAGAGAGAGAAAGAGAGAGAGAGTACCTGACAATCCCCTCCAACACCACCAACCTCTTTCTTTGGTGCGCACAAACACACACACACACACATGCACGCACAGTTTGAGTTTGGGTCTTGCCATTTGGGTCTCTGTTTCTTTCTGTTCGTTTGACTCATCTCTGTTTCTTTAACTCTCATTTGTTCTTGTTCATCATTGTGCTGTACAACAATATCTCTCTCAATTGAGCGCCCATAATGACTGAAATATGTAATGCAAAAACCTATATATGCCATGACACAGAATGTATATATATATATATATATATATATATATGTATGTGCGTGTGTATATATGTATATATGTTCGTGTGTATAATGTTATTAATAACTTATTAATAATAAATAATTGTAGTTCTGTTTTTATTTTTATTATTTTTATTATTTAATACAAAAATATTATTATTATTATTGTTATTATTATTATTATTATTATTGTTGTTGTTGTTGTTGTTGTTATTATTATTATTATTATCATTAATATTATTATTATTATCATTATTATTATTATTTAGGGACACTAGTATTATTCTTAATTTTTTATACATTTTTTATTGGGTGTAATAGTACATCTTGCAACAGTATAGAATAGGAATGTTGTGTATCAGGTTTTATGAGTGAGAGGAAGAGAAGTGATGGGTAAAGACATTGGCAATATACAGTATACACATATATATTCACACATACATATGTATATATGCACACACAAGTGCGCATACATACATATAACTACATACATGCATACACAATATTATATAACATGATATTACCATAACTTCATACACACAATGTGTGCAAGAGCACAAGTACATGGACATACTGTATGTAGCCTATCTACATTAACTACTAACCACAACATGTGAAGTTTACAGTAATTATAATAATGACATTTATGTTTCATTAAATAATATACAGTGGAGAGTGACAGCAGAGGTGAGGAGAGAAAGGGGATTGAATGTGACAAAGGTCACGATCTGCATTCAAACCCACGACATCGTGAGACCCAAACCCAAACATTCCACTAGCTTCAACAACCTCCATTCCCAAGGTGTTTACTTTAGAGAGGCGCTGCTGGGCTGAATGACAGACTTTATCTCTCACTGGGGATCTTCTTCTTTCAAACGTGAATGAATGAATGGACGATCATTATATCATCCAGTGTAATCACCTGCTCTCTCCTAATCCCTTTCTCTCCTTTTTCTTCTCTTTTTCTCTCTCCTTCCCTCTCTTCTCTCTCTCTCTCTCTCTCCCTCTTTCTAGTTGGAGGCCAGCAGGAAGCAGGTGGAGCGACAGAGGAGAGAGCTGTCAGAGCTTCACCAGAAGGAGGAGACTCTTCTCTCTGAGGTAAAGAGATTAGGAGAAAGAAACACTGACCACACGTTTGTATGTCATGCGTATCTGTAGTCTGCAAATCTGTAGTGTGCTATGTTCATCACATACAATTACAATTTACAATTTCACATTTGGCAGACGCTTTTATCCAAAGCGACTTACACATGAGATTTGCATACAACACAAGCAAGTTTCTAGATAGGAGAGAACAACGAGAGTAAGTGCTATAGAGCTAAGTTCTGGTCCAACAGGACAAAGGTGCTACGAGACAGTGCAACAAGCTAAGTTCTGGTCCAACAGGACATAGGTGCTACGAGGGAGTGCTACAAGGCAGTGCTATGAGGTAATGCATAGAGCGCATCAAATTTTTTTTTTTTTTTTTTTATGAAAGGAGGTATTCGCTAAAGAGCTGGGTCTTTAGCCTTTTTGTGTGTGTGACACATGTGTGTCAGTGTTTGGTTTACATTCATTTAGCAGCGGTGACCCCCCGCCCCCCCCCCGTAACCTCAGCTGGAAAATTACCTCCACAGCATGAAAAAAATGTAAATGCAATGAAAATTCATCATCTGGCCTCATCTGGCCAAATTTCCCCATGGGGATCAATGATGTTTCATCTCATCTTATCAGCAAAAATAAATAAGAAATACATCTGCAACATCTACTAGAAGTGATCCTGGAATGATCCCAGGAGTGAAGATGGATTTAAAAGCCAAAATTACCCCTTATACCCGACATCTACAAATACATTCACCAGGAAACACTAATTTATGTATGTGGGTATGTACGTATGTATGTGTGTGTGTGTGTGTGTGTGTGTGTGTGTGTGTGTGTGTCAGCTCCAGCGCCAGGAGAGGAGGCTTTGCGAGGCCCTAAAAGCGGTGAGGATCGGAGAGGAAGAGACCGCACAGCTCCATCGACAGCTGGAGGACAACCGGAGAGCACACACACTGGCCACTCAGCAGGTACACACAGACACACACACACACACACACACACACAAACAAGCCTTATACTGCAGAGTCCACCATTATTGTGTACATCCCTGTTTCTTCCGCTAGGGTTTGGGATCCAAAATGGGTGGCAGGCCTGAAATGAATGAAAAAAAAGAAATAATAACAATTTTTGCATATCAAAAATGTCAACAGAGAATGAGAGTTTGGGATACTTGTATGACTTACCCTTCCTCTTTCCTCCCATGCTTAAAGTGTACAAAGGTACATAAACACGCTAAAAATAGTGAATATGCCTCTCAAATAACACTTTTATGGTTAATTCTCTGTAAAGGAAAGCGTATACCCGTACACTGACTCTCAGTCACCTTTACTTGTGTAATGTGTCATGTGTGCAATTTGGGCCTTTCTTCATATTGCTTGACAAGGAAAGTTTGTGACAGGCAAGCTTCACTTTGAGGTCACAGACAGACAGACACACACACACACACACACACACACACACCACATAGATCACTGTTTATTGTAATTTGTTGAGAGGCCATCTGTACAGCCCATATCCAGCCAAAGTTTCCAGATTGCACCCCCCTCTCCCTCCCCATCTCTCCCCTCTAAGGTGTCCCGCCTTTTCATCTCATAAATATGGAAGACGAAAAAATGATGAGATTCACGGACAAGAAAGGAATCAAAATCTATTGTTGCGTGTCCTTTTCCCCGTGTAAAGTTTGGATTAAATGTCACACATTAGCATGTGAACTTTTAAATGAGCTTGTTTGCTCTCCGCGGTGTGGGGCATGTAAATACCCATCTTGAGTATGGAATGGGGATTGGTTACCGCGGGCGGGAGGGGGAGTCGGTGGTTCACAAGGATTGGGCAGCGGAGGACATATTTGACCGCTGCACCGGCAATTAGGCCGCAGCAAGGGACTGGAGTGCCAAACAGCTCTATTGACTGATCGCGTCTGGCTGGTGTCCCGGACCTGAAGCAGTGATGGCAGATAGGAATCCTCCCTGATGGCTTTGGCTTCTGGTGATTTGAGGAAAGGAGATGATTGACAGGCATCACTCTAAAAATGAATCTACCCATGGGCAAATTCAGGTGTGAGTGGAGAGAGGTGTGTGGGTGTGTGCACATACGTATGGATAGGGACACATATACCAATGTTTTGTATGCGTGCACGTGTGTTTGTGTGCGTGCATGTGTACATCCGTGTGTGCACGCGTCTGTGCATGCATGACTTCAGTGAAACCGTGTGTGAGCCACAGATGCGTGTCAGAAATACTGTGCAGTTACCCTACACCATTATATATTTGCACGTTTTTTTCATTTACTTTGATTTTCTTTGTCTTAAAATGTGAGACTGTTTATTTATTGACATAATTTCCTCTCAGTGATGGGTTTGTGTCTGTAAAACACATTAAAATCATAATGCAATCTTTGCTAACCCAGGAGCAACATTATTGTTCTATTATATTCACTGAACAACACCATCCTAGCCTGTTTATCAATCCAATATCTCATAATGTGCTCTCTGCCTGGCCATTTTGAATATAAAAAGATCCCACACTGTTATTGTACCATATTTCCTATATTTAGTATTAGTCTCATGTCCTGACATGGATCTGACACATCCAATACGATATTTGATTTGTTGTTGTTGTTTTTTTCCCCCTGGTCTCCAGGTGATATTAGATACATGTGCAGAGCTAGTATTATGTTGGCTGTTTCATCTGGGTATAAAAATGATTTACTGTGTACTCAGCACACAGTGTCATTGACTAGCTTTAATTTCACTGCTAGGGTGGGCTTTATTACTCTGCTGCTCTCAGAATCTGTGTGCCTTTGTGTGTGTGTGTGTGTGTGTGTGTGTGTGTGAGAGAGAGAGAGAGAATATTTCTTTGTCTATACATATCCATTAATGTGTGTTCATGCTTGCCTGTGTGGCAGCAAGCCATACCTGTGCATGCACACGTACACACACACACACACACACACACTTGACTGTGCATGCCTGTATATGTCTCCATGCCTGCTGTGCATCCACCCTCTTCAGCACGTTATTACCCTTCAATGGGAGAATCAAGTAAACCAACATGTAGAGCAGCTCCCACGTCACACCCAGACCGAACCAGTGGTCCCAGTGCAAGGCAAAGAGGGGCTCCACTTTGCCGTGACAAACCGCGGTTCTGATCAAATGCTACAGAGCCATAATCATGTTTGTGCCACTGAATTCTTTAACCTTTCCGTGACCCCGCTGAATGCCAGCGGCCCAATCACAGAACCTAATTGAATCTGCTCGGCGGCGCCCCCCCGACTGATGAAAAAATAAAATTGGAGGTGAAAAATGAATACAGCAGCAGAGAGGGAAGGAGGGAGGGATGGTGGTGGGGGTAGTGGTGGGGGTGTAGGGTTGTAGGGGGGGGGTGTCACACTACAGTTTTATAAATACACAGATGCGTGCGCACACACACAGACACAGACGCACACACACACTTGCCCAAAACTCCTACCTTTTTCAATCCCGCAGGAGAATGGGGAGATGGGAAATGACAGAGAGGGAGAGAGAGGGAGAGAGAAGGGGAGAGAGTGACGCTGGCCCAGCTTTCTCATTACCCCCTCGGCCCATTCGGAGGATATTCCTATAAGATAATCTGATTTATTTGCAATTTTCCTTTAAGCGGCTTAGTGTTTACCTCCAAGATTAATATTTTTCTCTGTTATTAATATCAGACTGTAATTAGGAGTGATGTGTCTCGCTCAGCACTGCTCCGTGGCCGCCAGGCAGCTAGCTCGATGAAACTCTTTTTTCGGCTCTCTGATCCTGTTTCAGAAGACGAAAAGAAGAGAAAAGAGGAGGAAGTTTTAAAAGGAGGAAAGGAAGGGTGGGGTTGTAGAATAACAATTGCGGCGTACCTGTGTCTGTGTGTGTGTGTATGTGGGCACGGATGTGGGTGTATGCACGTGTGAGTGCGTATGCTTTTGCGCGTGTGCACGTGTGTGTGTGTGTGTGTGTGTGTGTGTGTGTGACAGTGTGATGGTCCCCCCTGATTGATAAGGTGTCTGTGCTGGCTGCAGATTGCTCTCGCTGATTGCTTCTGAGAGCTCCAGCTGATTTATAATCAGAGCAGGATGAAGGATTGAGCTGTGGATTGCTTATCTGTTTAGACCCCTCACAACATAAACTGACAAATTATCATGTTGAACACACACACACACACACACACACACACACACACGCACACACACACACACACAAGCACACATCAAAAAAAACAAAAAAAAAACGTAATGACCGTGGACCTTCTTATTAAACACACACACACACACACACACACACAGACACACCATCATATAAACGCAGGCACACAGACACATGCAGTCACACAGAAAACAAACAAGTTCACTCATCAACACAATCATATTTTTTATGATTGCTCAAAAGAGTGCAATCAGTCTCATCTGCTTACATGTGAAAATGTTATTATCAGATATCAGGCAAGTTAAATTGTAATTACTCTTTATACACTTATAGCTTTTGTAGAAGTCTCTACATGTTTTTTTTGTTTTGTTTTTTCATACCAGCGCTTAATAGATCAGAGATGCAATTTAATTTTTTTGGGTCACACACCTCATTCATTTCTAATGGAAGATTGCGGTTTACCTGATGTTTTACTTCTTTTCTGTACACATAATCACATCCCTAATTGAAGCAGTGAAGGAAGAACTTAAAACACCTATGACAAAATGACAAATGCGTGGACTTTTATCATACTGGGCGAAGTGATTCTGATTGCATTTATAATATTATGTTTATATAAAGTGACCATAGTAGGTGTTTGTTGTTTTCGATAAAGAGGCTGGCATATTATGTGAGACTAATTCCACTTGGCAAGCCAGAGTACAAGCCAGGAGGTTTAAATGCTGACAGGTTTAGTATGCCCCATGGCACTGTGACAGCTCTGCGTGCGTGCGTGTGTGTGTGTGTGTGTTTGTTTGTCTGTCTCTGTGTCTTTCTGTCTCTCTCTCTCTCTCTCTTTCTCCTTCTTACCTGTCTGCCTGATTATCTGTTGCTTTCTCTCCTCTTTCAGTGCAATTGTTTGCAAATGCACAGTGACAGAATCACGGAACAAGCACAGAAACACACAAAGTACAGGAGTACACGGCATTGACACACACACACACACGCGCACACACACATACACACACACACACTGACGAATGGCAGCAATTAGATGGGGAAACCAAGCATGTGAGGACAGAGGAGCGCTGAAGGGCTGCAACCGTTGTATGGAACGTGTGTGTGTGTGTGTTGTGTGTGTTTGTGTGTGTATTTGGGAGGTTTTTATCCTTCTAATGTACCATCCATCTGTCTAAATATCAACACTGTCTCATATGTCACCGGACAGTGGTTGTGGCGGGGTGTGGGGGGTTAACATTGGGATCTAGGACAAATAAGAAAAGGACTGGATTACAACGTTATCACATTGCAAAGATTAATTGCTTATGGGACCAAAGCTGGAAGTGGAATACCCGTGTGTTTGGCACCAGCCACACTTTTTTTACTTTACACATTAAGGAAATGGGGCAGACAGAGAGGAACAGACGTGTTTGTAATTTGTGTTTTCTCAAGCTCTGGTTCCATGTCAGGCTACTGAGTTGTTTAACCCGTTGACATTGAAACACCTTGAACTTTCTCAGCTCTTCTCCCTCCTGGCTTCTCACTCCAGTCAGACTTGTCTTCCATCATCGGTTGAAAACCCATCTTTTCAAGAAGTACCTCACGAATCATCTCTCCTCTCTACCTAGTCTCAGTTGCTCTCTAATAAACAAATCCCCTCTGTCTCTCTCCTTAGTTCTTATTCTGCGCTTTTTCCGAGCACTTCCCTGATTTTTCCTAGTGCCTTCCTAGCTTCTTTCTCATTCAGTAGTCACAGGCATATTTTGTAAGTGGTAATATGTCCCTGACTTTTGCACTCATTATTTTCAGTGGCTTGTCATCTTGGTGAGCTATAGGAATTGAAGGTTATTCTACTGTTGCACTCATTGTAAGTTGCTCTGGATGACAGCATTTGGTAAAGGCTGGAAATGTAAATGTACACGAGAGAATGAGAGAAGGGGGATTGGATGGACATTTTGTGTGTGTGTGTGTGTGTGTGTGTGTGTGTGTGTGTGTGTGTGTGTACGTGCGTGCGTGCGTGCGTGCGTGTGTGTGTGTGTGTACGTGCGTGCATGCGTGCGTGTGTGTACGTGCGTGCGTGTGTGTGTGTGTGTGTGTGTACATGCGTGCGTGCGTGTGTGTGTGTGTGTGTGTGTACATCCGTGCGTGCGTGTGTGTGTGTGTGTACATGCGTGCGTGCGTGTGTGTGTGTGTGTGTTCAAACTGCACAATAAGCCTTTGTTTTGATCTCTCTAGTTTTTCCAACCCCCCGGTGACCATTCAAAGATTAGCTTGCTAAATTATTATGGCAGTGCCTTTAAACTGATGCAAAGGTACTTTCAGAATCACTTCTGCTTGAGTGTTTGATAAGATGACATAGCTGATTTGTATAGTTCAAGGTCACTCTATAAAGTAACAAATCAAGTCAAATCAAGCCAGATTTATTCATAAAAACACTTTTAACAGGACAAGATCATTAGAAAGAGCTTTCATAAGATCACTACAAACAAACTATAATTATATAATTCATCAAACTGCATTCTTTACACCTGGATTACAAAGGATTACTTCCCTTCAGATATTGTATATTGATTGGTTGATTTTATTACAGTGACATGCATGCTGGCGTCCACCACACATGGGCTCACAAGGCACATCCATACATCATGTAGCACTTTGTGTGTGTAACAAATATATTCCAAACAAACTACAAACAAAGTGGGTTACTTTTTTCAGGCTTTACAGATGTGAAGTGG
>NW_027282737.1:20000-52500 GCF_046629955.1 Centroberyx affinis
CTCACCCTTTAACAACAAGTTTGTGAACATGGGCTACCAAATATGAGGACCAATAGCTTGCAGACATATCCGAGATCTCTCATATGTGCAGCTCAGAGCTGTTTCTCGTTACACACCCGTACACGCAGACACAGTATGATGTGGAAATAGTTTGGTTCAAATTAAAATTCATATTCCAATATAAAGCTTTGGCGGTTGAAGCCTGTGATTCTGTTTGCTAATTTTAGCAGTATCACTATTCTATCATAGCGCTGAAATTAGTTTTCCACCCACTTATTTTATACCCTTTCAATTATACAGATTACCAATGCTGCCAGAGCTTATTGAGCAGTGCTTTTGATTCAAGGGCACACCGGGCCCATTGAGGCACAAGCACCGACAGAGATACACACACAAATACACAAGCACACACCACTTGATCTGCATATCATTATGCTTTTGATCCAGTGCCAAGGTTTCATTGAGCAAGACATCAGAGTCAAATGAAGCGAGCACGTACACAACACCTGTAGGACTTGTGTGTGTGTGTGTGTGTGTGCGTGTGTGTCTGTGTGTGTGTGTGTGTGTTTGTGTGTGTGTGTGTGTGTGTTCGTGCCAACGAGAGAAGCAGCTGTGAAATCTGCACCTGTTTAATTGAATTAGCCTCGTTAATGTATTCACATCGGCTGCCAAAAAAACAGCGTGGCATTAACGAGCTCGTTAGACCAATTAGTTAATTAATTGTCTGTATAGCAGCAGCTTCCCAAAGAGCTGCGTCTTCATTATCTGATGGCTGCCGCCTGTTGGATCATTGAATGAGAGCTGATAATGCATTGCTGTCAACCTACGCCCGTTTCTGTGTGTGTGTGTGTGTGTGTGTGTATGTTTGTGTGTCTCCTCAAATGTCACCTATTTCTGCATATATGACTGACTGTGTTGTGTGTGAGTGTGGTCATTTTAGGTGCAAACGTGTGGAGATACAGGTACGTGCTTGAATGCCGGTGTGTATGCGTTTGTCTGTCTGTGTGTGGCAGGCTCAGAATATGGCGGCCAATATCAGTGTGCATATTGCAGTGAAAGGTTATGTGGGGGCCGTCGCTCCCACAGGTAAAGACAGAGCAGTCCTCCCAGCCACTTTCTAATCTCTCTTTTATTAGAAGTTAATATCTCGCCCGCTCTTTCTCACTCCACACTCCCACCTGCTTAAAAATGGCCCCGCTCCATCTTTTTAATTCAATTATATTAGCCACCCTCTCTCTCTGTCTGTGCCCATAACTCTGCTACTCACCATCTTTCTCTCACACTCAATCTCTCCCTTTTTTTTTCTCTCTCCTCCCGTCTCTTTCCCTCTCACCCCTCCCTCCTTTGTCCTCAAATGTTCCATTTCTATTCGTAATCCTCGATGGAGGATAGACTTCGGCCAATCAAGGATTTGCACAAGCCGCTCTCCTTCTCTCCTCTCCTCCGCCTCGGTGGCGAGAACGTGCGATGGCTAGAAGGAGAGAAAGAAAGGAAAGAGGGGAGGAGGAGGAGAAGAAGGAGGAGGTGGAGGGCAGGAGTTGAGGGGGAGGACCCCAGGGGCGAAACTTTGATTGCTAAAGTAATAAGACTTGATCAGATTGAGGTTTCTCTCTCAATAGGGGCTCTACTAATATGAAGGTCCAAGGCTTAAGCACTCATTTGAAATAAAATCACAAATCTGATATTCTTTCTTCCGGACTTCCAGCCAAGGCCCCATACTCCCCCACTGGAGAATTGAGACTTCACACGGACCAAATGGGAACTTTTAATCATCTCTGATGGTGGCGGATTTGGAGATGAGAAAAATCGCTGTGATGTATTAATTATGTAACAATATTATGGAGTTCTGAAAGTCGAGCGCTGTAAAGACCTTGGGATGTGGGAGGGATTGTGACGGACATTGTGGTCTTTAACTAGCTGACCAGTGAAGTAACAGGACTGAACTGCAGTGGGTGGGATCATGAAAATGTGACTGGAACACAGATGATTTGAGAACCATACTACTACTTTTTTGTCCATTGGTTTACACAGTAGCTTATGTTTGGCTACAATTACAGTTTCAATTCACTGTCATTTCGATGCCATGTTTATAATCCGAACATACCACATTGCAAAAAGTGGATTATCGCTATCGGATCTTCAAGACCCAATATGAGACTGATGAGAACTTTATGCTGTCTGGATGCAATCCCACCACAATGTGCATACAAGCAATGTTACGAGTTTCAGAGGGAGATTGCTGGGATAAAGTAATGCAGACACAGATTAAAATAAATACAGATACAGTAGGCACACAACTGCTATTTTCTGGCCAAATGTTGACATTCAGTGATATGATCTCATTAAAACCAGAATTTTAGAATCAGATCTCGAAATTCATGTCGAAATGAAGTGTAACCATTGCCGTTGTGGTTTTGTGTGTGTGTGTCAGGTCGGTGATCTCCAACAGAAACTCTGGGGTCAGTCTAAAGAGCTGGACGAGGCCCAGCAGCACTACCAGGACAGTATGGAGGACAACGCCCGTCTGCGTGCACGGCTAGACACACACACACTTTCTGCTCACAGCCAGCACCACACACTCACCTCTGAGGTAAGTGTACATGTGTGTGTGTGTGTGTGTGTGTGTGTGTGTGTGTATGGACAGGGTTTCTCCTTGATTAAAATGGGTCTTTGGCGTTGCCTCTGTCGTGAGGGCCAGATGACATCATATGCTAATTTGCATATAAGTGGCATCAGACGTACCGATTTCAGGGTGTTCGCAAGTTTCATCAAGGTGAATCTTTTTGACTTTTTTAATGCCAGTTAGATGAAACAAAGCTACTGAAATTATCATGAAAATGGAAAAAAACGCTGCTTGACTGGCATGATTTCTCATTGAAACGACCAAAAACTCACAACATCTTTAAAAATCATTAAAACTAAACTGAAGACTTAAAAGCTGTATTATTATGTGTATTCAGGGCCTTTTGCAGCATTCATTACTCATTTGAACATGCCCTCCTCAACTTCCCCTTGGCACTTCCCCTTGGGGGATTCCCCTCTGCCATCTTAAGTGCCGTTCCATTACTCTGATAATCCAAGTGAAGTTTCTGAGTTTGACCCTTTTAGAGCTGAGGGAGCGACTCTATGGACTTCAGGAGCACATCTTGCCCAGAATGCATTGGGATCATTCGTAATTCCTGGTGAACCGACATGGCGGAACAAGCGGTATATAAGTGTAACAATATTCTGAGAATTTAATAAGTATTATTTCTTAATGATAACTCATTAAATAACCCATTAAATGTTTAATTATAATTTTTATTAGTATTCGGCCTGTTTCAGGGCAAGTGCGTTCCCTTTCAAATACACATAGGTGCAACATATCACTAAGTACCGAGGGAGTGCCTGTTAAAACAGAGCCACTAAATCTAGCGACAAAGTCCCAGTTGGGAAGCCTTGGCGACACAGCTAATAAAGAGACATCTGCTGCTGTTTCTTCAGCTTTGTGAATTACTGAGTTGTGTCATTAGCACGATCTCTGCTCGTCGAATGGCTGCAGTACGCCAAAGTCTTTGTGTATAATCGTGTGTATGTGAATGTGTGTAACATACCTCCAACCTGTCCCCTGTTGCTTTCTGCGTAGCAAAATAGATGCTTCAATTATCCAAACATCGTATCTAAAATCTTCCTTTGACCATTCCTAACCCTTTATGCATTTCCTCTCCTCCTCATTTACCTTTATTGTTTCGCTCCCTCTCCTGCTCCCTCTAGCTCAGCAGTGCAGTTGGCCGGCTTCATGCTTTGGAGAAGCAGCTGCAGGACAAACAGAAAGAGTTGGAGAGTGCTGCACATAAGGCACGGTCACAAGTACTATATTGCCTTACAAACCTCAGAAGAAACCACTTCACAAGTTCAGAAACACCAATTACACCTCAAGCCTCACCAACCTCATGAGAAATCACTATATATGTTGTAGTAATTAGTAATAAGTACATAAACTCAAAGAGAATAAGTTCCTGTATACAGGGTGTGGTCATGAACACCAAATGATCATATTATACTGAAGTAAATATTGTTGATGACCTATTCCCTTACTACCTAGCTTACAAGGTAATTAGTGGCAGGTTTTAATGCCTTTATTAAACCTCACTAGAGTAGGTTTGGTTATGACAGAGGTGACCTGCTTTCTTGTGATTGTTTGCACTCACTGAGCTCAGAGCCTTTCAGTCCTTTACTAACGCCTTAGACTTTAGCTCAGCTTGTTAATGCACATCCCCTACTTCATGCTTCGCTTGCTTGATAAATACGTTTTTAAAACAGATATGAGTGATGATCGCAATTGCAAAAGGGTTTTTGGCATCATAATTGGATATAATGAGGATACATACAGTATATATTGGATGTAAATTAATGTTGTGGTCTAATAGAATGAATTATAGAGTCAAAAGGAAGGAAGTACTGTTTTTTTTTTAGCTGGTGTCATTGTTTTAACTTGGTTTAACATTGAGGCCAATAACATCTCATTTTATAATGAGCAGTAAACTCTACTCTTTTGCCTCATATTCATTTTTTATCTGACATCCCTCTTGCACTATAGATGGGTTAACAAAAAGTGGACTAACTTTTGCTCTCTGTCCCTATACTTACACATTTAACTGTGCATTTGCAATAAACCCCAATTGGCCCAGTCACTGAAATTTTTACACGTTATGGTCTCAATTTTGTAAAACTTATCTTATTTCCCCGTAGTCCCACTAATACCAGTGGAATATTCAGATAAAAGAGTCATTTTGAGTCAGTGTCCCAGTACTAACTGCCCCGGTGCTTGTAATTCTGACCGTCCATTAGCCACACTGCAGATGAGTTAACTGCATAAAAGACTACCTTCAGCTCACTGTTCCAATACTTCTGATGATATATATACTAGATTGTGTGTCTGGAGAGCTCTCTGAAGGAGGCAGAGGAGAGCTGTGTCGGTGCCAAGACAGAAGTACAGAACCACAGTCTGCTGTTAGAGGAGATGGCCAGAGAGCTGGAGAGACTCTCAGTAGCTGAGAAGGATGCAACACTGCAGGTACCCACTGTGTGTGTGTGTGTGTGTGTGTGTGTGTGTCTGTGTGCGCACATGTATGTCTTTAGTCTGCCTGACCTCCTCACAAATCTTGAATCATCCAGAAAAATGCTGTGCTGGAGGTATGAACCGTGTGTGTGTGTGTGTGTGTGTGTGTGTGTGTGTTGACTGTCTGTGGAGCCTCCTTGCTAATCTAACACAGGGCTCATTTAACACAGTGCTAATGAAGAGGGGCTTTGATTTGGCATGGGGCTCTGAACCACAGGCCCACAAACGCACACACACTCACATTCATAGATGGGGTGAGGAGTTCAACCACTGTCTGCTTCCTTTGAAATAATTAGCCTGTGTCCCCCAAATGTTACTCAAATGCTAATTTATGTACAGTACAGTAACTTACAGTACAATAACACAGTTACTTTGTTCATGTATTTAAGTATAGATTATGTTTGTGTATGTGCGTGTGATGTTTTATGCTGTCCTACTGCAAGGTAAAAGTACTGTATAGTGAGAGTCAATTCTCTATCTGGAGGCTGATGATAAAGCTGTGAGTTAATTTTTAAAATGAAAAATATGTCCATCTAATTTACATGACTTCATGGTAACTAGACCATAAACTTTAAATGACAGTGATTAGACTAAAATGATTTTGAATATTCATCAACGAAAATGTGACAAGAGCTTATTAGGAGACGATGGACTGTGGACACTCAACATGGTTGTTTTACGTTAAATTATATTTGTTCATATTTTGCATATTCTCACCATCTCCCTTGCTTCCATTCAGCCCAGTCCAGCTCTCATATCCCTATTTCGTGCACAGAGATTCACAAAACTATTTGGGAACTTTTAGTAGTGCCTATTGCAGCCAATATATAGTACATAAATGCGCCAAAGAAATACAAGGACAAAATATGATTGACATGGAGTTGAAGAGTTGAAGTTGAAGAGCTTCTTTTGTTTGTCCTTGTGGTGTGTGCATAGATAGGTAGATCCAATAGGCAGTAGTATGTATGGGAACTGCACTTCAAAAAAAAATTGTTCACAAGATCATGATCCTTACTTTGATGTCTGTTATTTGGCAAAGTGCAAAAAAGTGCAAAGTACAGTGCAGACTTTTTGGCCTACCTGCTAGAGACTAAAGCCAGACAAAAATTAAAGTTGGATAGAACGACAAAAGTATAAATTTTAGTCAAAGACCAAGACTTGAAAAGAAAATCAGAAATTTCTGGCATATATACAGTATGTCTACGTAAATGATTTGCTTTTGTGTGTGTGTGTGTGTTTTGCTTTTGTGTGTGTGTGTGTGTGTGTGTGTGTGTGTGTGTGTGTTAGGTAAAAGAGCGTGAGAAGCGTGTGAGGCACCTGGACCAGGATGTGGTTGCTTTGCGAACCACACAGGACTCCCTGAAGAGAACCTTGGCTATGAAGGAGAAACACACACAACAGCTGGTCCAAGACAACTCACAGCTCAAAGACAGCCTGGCTGCACTGCAGAGCAACGTGGGTAACACACACACACACACACACACACACGAGGGAAGCTCTCCTTCTTAAATAAGGAACAGAGTTGGGCAACCTTCTCTAAATCAAATCCAGTCAGGTACATCGGGGAATTCTCTTCATTTTTTACTTCCTTCACACTTAATCATCCCTCCTTCTTCTCCTCCTCCTCCGCCCTCCCTCTCTCGCCCTCTCTCCATATTTAATAACTCATCGCCACCATCTTAGCTCCGCAGAGGCTTGGCTCATTGTACAATAAAGAACCATGTTCGTTTGAATATCACTTAGCCATGAGAGAAGGAGCGAGAGAGCGGGGGAGGGGTTAAATCTTGTTTTTGTTTCTCTCTTTTGTCCTTTAATTATATTTTTCTCCTGTGCTTTCTGTTCACTTTCTTTCTTTCTTTATTGCGCTCTCTTTCTCTCCCTCCTGCTCTCTCTCCTCTCCCTTGTCCAGTCTCCCCCTTCCCCCATTGAGAACCAATGGTAATGAATGGGAACATTAAAGAGTCATACTCATGATGAATAGAATGGCCTTTAGGTTTCTCTCTTTGTTCTTTCTCTCTCTCTTTCTTAGTCTTTCTCTTTTCTTATTCTTCTCTCTCTCTTTCTCTCTCCCTCTCTCTCTCTCACTCTCTCTCTCCCTCTCTCTCTGAGCCCCTCTAGGTAAATCAGAGAATTGGCAGTGATGTGTTTTAGGCTCAAATTAACCCATTTACGGTGTCCTTGACCAAACCAAGTCATCCGTCTGCGACTAGTGTTTCAGTAGTGTGGGTGCCGGCTGGCCGACTAAATGAAGTATATTCAACATTACGGCATATGGGTTCCATATTTCACTTGGGTTAAGGTACATTTGAGACATTCTCTTAGATGACTACTCATATTTTTAACACTTTATGTTGTCACTTTACTGAAACTAACTTAATTTTTCCGTGACCTTACTGACGTCATTCATGTATTCGGAAATTCTGCAGTTTAAGCGTGAAAATTTTAGCATTGGGATTTCCTAGTGGTTCAGTGGGCTGGGGAACAATCTGTACTTGCAGTGTCACAAGTTTGACTGTTTGACTATCTAACAAAGCAGAAAAAGTATTAAAAAAAAACCCAGATAAAAAGAGTTTGTTTCTGTCGGAATTTGTTTCATTTGCCAAATACCAGGGGTGCAGAAGGAGTTATGCACAAGGACACCTAGTCAGCTGGTGCGGACACATTATCAGACAGTTATACAATACAGGGTTGACTCACTAGGTGCAGGACAAAACATAACATGACCTCACATATAGTGCAAACAAGATGTACTGTACTGGCAGTAGACTAAACACTACTAATTCAACCTTCACAGCCAAAGAATTACTGCTGTGGAGCAGCATTGGTATAGTCTCAGATGTGCAGAATACAACTAGGTTTATAGCCTGAATAGCTAATGACAGTGTCCATTTGCAGATTAACAGGGTTCAGTCAGTCTGTCACTCCAGGTTGATCCAAATTTAAGAAATGTAGTGTTTCCGTGGGACCCATGTTAATCAAAGCACGTTGCTTCACTTGTCCTATGGAGACCCACAAGAAAAAAGCTCACGACTCACTGTGTCCCCTGACCCCAAGTTTAAGAAACACTAGTCTAAAGTTAGTGTCCTACAACTTTATGATGTGTAGTCTAGCAGTTTTATTGGCCCCCAGTCAAACCAGTTAACTGGAGGGTTCCCCAGCCTGGCACAAAGCCTTTATGATGTTCCCATTCACTGCCATGGAGACGAGGGCCGGCCAGCACTCTCATCTCCTTCTGCTAGTATCTATTCCTGTTCTCTCCTGTCTCTCTTCCTCTGCCTCAATCTCTCTGTAGCTGCTTGTCCATCTCTGCCGGTCTCTCTCTCTCTCTCTCTCTCTCTCTCTCTCTCTCTCTCTCCCTCTCTTTCCCTCTCACACTTTATGAAACACTAGACATATTCACTCCTTATCTCTCTCCCTCTCTCTCTCTACCTCTGCCCCCCAACCCTCTCACCCATCTCCTAGCTCCAGACCAGTGAGTGTATGGTCAGTGACATCAGTGAGACCCTGGATCAGGTCAAAACGAGTCTGAACCACGAGAGACAGCAGAGACAGCAGATCCAGGACCAGCTCCACCCGGCCAACCAAGAAGTGGAGCGCCTGCAGCAGGAACTGACTCATGTGCGTCACGCCGCCGAAAAGAAGGTATTCACTTTCTTCATTCAAACAGTCAGTAGTCAAATCATCAGCATCTCACGGAAGCCTTGCTTGTCCAATTTTGCCGTTTTGTCATAATAATTAAACTGAGACAAGCTCTGTTGATTTCCCCGTTGTCAGCCATGTGTTTTTGACATTGTACGATGCATTATCAGTGGGTTCGCTCGCTCACAAGGTCAAGAAACATTTTCTACACAAGGCGGACAATGTCAGCCACAAAAAAGGTGAAATTGGAAATGCACAATTTCTACAGGACAGAGATGAAATGTAATATTCACTTTAATGTAATGCATTGTCTTTTCCCACAATGGAGCTGATAAGAGGGGTCATACAGGTGAGGGATTCATTCAAATATTCAATTTTCAAATGTAATATTCACTGTGACAGAATGCATTGTCTATTTCTACAATGGTGCTGATAATACGGTTTTAGATAATGGGTAATGGGATGTTCTGATATTTAGAGCCTTATTAAAAAACACACTTTGAACAAAGACAGACTTGACTAAAATGTGAATTGTTCTGCTCAAATAGGATTTCTTTTTTCAATAGGTGGGTGGACTGGAGTGAAAAGCAACAATTATATGTTTATATGTTTTTAGAGACAGTGGGTACGTATGTGTTTTCAGACGTTTTATGTTCTGCACTTTTAATGTGATATACCAAATGTATATGCTAGGGTAAGTGCTATAGTGGTTTGTATTTAACCTTCGCTTAACCAGTTTAGCCCTGTTGAGATCAAAGATATTTTTCACAAGATTATGAAGTAGTGCACTGGTTTCAAGCCTTGTCGCTGTCAAGTCTCTTCACTGGCAATACAATGAAATCCACAGTTGATTTTGTGGGTTATTATCACTAAGGCTACTGTTACAACATTCAGTTCTGTTTTTAGACTGCTAATCCGAAAGGCTATACATGTTTTATAGCTAACGTTATATGGATTTAGGAGCGCTTTGGTAAAATAGCATCTTTTAATTCCAGTTTCCTGAATATTTTTCTGACCTCTTTTAATCTGTACGTAGCAGACATTTGTGTCCTGATGCAGACTTTGAAAAACTCTGGAGCAGTGGATGTTAATGTAGTTGTCAACCCACAAGATGTAGGCAAAAGCACTGTGATTTCCTGAGTGGGCCCCAAGCATAAGACCTGTAGGATGAGCCATGATGAATAGAACTGTCTAAGATATTTCTATGTGTTTGTGCATGTGTGCGTGTGTGCATATGTGCGCATCCATTTGTATGTGTGTAGTTTTGTATGTAAGCGTATGTGTAGTAGTGGATGTATATGCAATCAAGTATGTATGTGAAAGTGTGCATATCCATGTGTGTATTTGTGTGTGTGTGTGTGTGTGTGTGTGTGTCTTTGATGTTTGGATTGGTTAAGTCAACAGTCGGACCATTACTCTCTCTGTCCAGAGATCTGGTTTCTGCTCCACATCTGGCCCTGCTTTACCCACCAAAACTGCTGTTTCTCTGATCTATTACACACACACACACACATACACACACACACACCACTGTCCATATCCTGATGGAATGAGGTGTGTGTGAGCGAGTGCATAATTGCAAGTGTATGTGCATGTGTGTGTGTGTGCGCGCATACAAGTGAAAGCGAGAGAACAGTATTAAGTATTTTCCTCTGCTGCTCCAAATGTCCTAACATTAGCACAGCTGAACAAATAATGTCAACACTCTCTCCTTCATCTGAAATGTACTCTGCTGTTCCTCTCTGTCTCTCTCTCTCTCTTACTCACTCCCCCTCGCTCTCTTAGACTAGATTCATACTTGAATGTCATTGTTGAGAAGAAAGTCATTTCACAGTTTGAGAGTGGTCTCTCACCTTTTTTAGTATTCTTATTTATTCAGACAGTTGGGAAGTAGACAGGGAGATGGAGTCGGGGAGATACAGCTGAGACCAGTGGAGGCTCACATGTGGTTCCAGAGGCCGACCACTTGACCACGAGACTATCTTTGGGAAAGGTTTGACATTTCTTTAGGCCAGTCACTGAAAATTAGGGATGCACTGACTTTGATTCTGATTTTACAACAATATGATGGGCCGATCACTGTTCCAATCACTGATTGAAGTGATTTTACCCAGACTTTTTGCTAACCGTGGTACATTTGTGTTGTGCAGATTGCATGTCATTGCTAGCCTAACCATGTGTAAATAAATCATAGTTTTCATGCAAACATAGTTATTACATGTTAGGGTGTTGCTTGATGACTGAGGTGCTTACCTTACATGCTGCTGGTGCCGCATAAAAGGTTTTCATTGAGGCAGCATAGGCTGTGCCTTCTGTCCAATACATTAATCTGTTTCTAATCATGTATTATAAACAATACTTGAAATATGTTTTACACATTTTTCATATTTTCTGTCATGTATTCGCTGGGTTTCGTGACCGGCAGTTGAAATGGTGCTTGACCGATCACTGATGACCTATTTAGGACGTCTGCTGGCCGATTATGATCGGTGGCTGATTGATCACTGCATCCCTACAGAAAACAATTGCCAATGTGTTCGCCAGGAAAAAGTGAAGTAATTACCAAAAGGTTTTTGTGTAGCACACCACGAAAAAAAAAGACAAATGGAAATGCCCTAAAAGAAGCAGCCGATGTTTGTTCTTTTTTCCTCTAACAATCTGCATTTTTTTAAGCATGAGCTCCTCTTTACTGTCTGTTTCTCTCTTTTCCTGCCTTTCTCTGTATCTCTCCTTCCCTCTGGTACTCTCTCTCTGTCTTTTTCTCGCTCTCTTTCTCTCCATCTCTCTCACTTGTGCACACACATCATGCAGACGGCCATATGTTTCTGTAGTTAAACATGCGGTTTAACTGTTGTGCTTGTCCAGACTCCCCCCACTGCGGGACTTGACTGTAGTGAAGCCATTAACATGACAAGAGGCTTTGTCTCTTGGAGGGGTCTGCCTCATCTTCCCAGACCAGAGAAACACACACTGCTCTCTGGAGGCTTCTCTTTTAAACGCTCCGGTCATAAATGTACACAGGGAGGAGTAAAGGAGGGAAGGAGGGAATGAGCGAGACAGAGGGAGGGATTTGGAGGGAGAGAGATGGAAAAGGGAGAGAGGCCATGGGAGGTAGAGAGGGAGAGAAGGAGGGAGGGAGAAGCCTGTGTAGCACAATGGGTCGAGTATGGCATTCACAACAGATTAGGCTGGGGACGCGCTGCACTACATGACTTTCAGGTCAGTCATAGCCACGATTTGGCAATCATGACCGATTTTTCAAGATCGGACAGTCGGCGCTAGTTTGGGAAGGTCGCACTGGACAATCAGCACAGAGGATCTTGTCATGAGCGAGGGGCAAGGACTAAAATCTCTTGTCTCCCTTCACGGCCAAAATAATTTTTAACATGTTTGATTTTTACAACTCAAGTCAGAAAATGTCCAACAAGACCAGCAACAGCCAATGAAAGCTGTACGCGAGAGAAGGAAAATGATACAAAAAGTGTGTAAAGAAAAATGATCCATCTCCATGCTTGTTTCGGTTCCATTTTTGTTGCAGTGTGAGAGCTTGTGTTTTCACAGGATTGTGGGGTTACTCATCAAGTAAACAAGTGTGCGTGCTTCTACGATGAAAAAAACAATTGTATGAATGCCAGTCGTTCAGTGTGATGTCCAATCTTTTCGCACAGAGTTAAGTCGTGTAGTGTGCCTCCTGCCTCCCCACTGGGACCTCAGCATGCACCCATGCTTCTATGAAGCGCGTTGGATAGAAGAATTCAAGTTGCATGTTATTAGAAAGGGACACAGAGAGAGAGAGAGAGAGAGGGCAAGAAAGGAGAGAGAAAGATAAGTACAGTGTAAGGTAAGTGGTATTGTGGCAGGTTGTTTAAACCTTCCAGGTTGGACTTGGACAAACATCGCTCCTTGCTCACAATACTTTACACGAATAGCCAACTATCAGAATAGCCTACCGATTTTTCTCTCTCCTCTTTCTCTGTTGATCTTGCTCATTGCTCATTTCTTTTCTTGCCTTGCCATCTCTCCCTTTCATCCCCCTCCCTCACCCCCTCTCCCACCCCCCCAACTGTTCAAATATTATTTTTCCCCCTCCTGTCGTCCTCTCCCCCTTTTCTTTTTTTTTTTTCCTCCCTCTCTTTATCTTGTCATTGCCTGTCAGTAGGGATTTTATCTGGTACTGAGTGTTGTCTGTGTGTGTGTGCGCGAACGCATTGAGACTGAGATACACTTAAGAGCTCATTGATTTAAAAATACCTTCGATATTGGAGGTCCCCTCCCGCAGATTCGTTCAGGAGCTTATCACACACACACATACGCATAGAGGCACGCATACACCAAAGCTCCACTCTAAAGTTTCTCCTTAAACTTAGTGATTGACCTAGTTAGCGTGTCGTTTTGACAAGTCGTCTGTTTTGACACGACATCCTCCGGTGTTTATCAACATCCATTCTGCCTATCACACACTCACATTGGGAATACACACACACACACACACACTTACACACACACACACATACATACAAAGATGAATCTAGCTAAGATTTAAAAATTGCCAGCAAGTTGAGTGTTGTATGTGCTCTGGGTAAGTGGTGTTGCACTTGTGACATGGATGAACGCTCTGGTCATGCTTTTGTGCGTGTGTGAGTGTGTGTGTGTGTGTGTGTGTGTGTGTGTGTGTGCGCACGTCTACGTCCATATGCCTTCCTCCATCTGCTGTCTACGGAATGCAAAGCACACATTATCCTTGTCCAGGATACAGGTCTATGCGTCAGTGTGTGTGTGTTTACGCGAGCGCTCATTTGTGAGTTGGCCGTTGCGTGCATGGCAGTGTGTGTGCAGTGCAGTTTTTCCTCCCCTTGCCGTAGCTCAGGTTCAGTGTGCTTAGTGAGCCTGGCTGCTGACAACCAGAGGTGGGAGGTCAAAGAGCCAAGTTAACTCCATCAATCCCCCTGGACAGTTACAAACGAGCCCTCAACTCTGGTCAAAACAATCCCTGGATCATACTGGATGGGTAGAAGGAGGGGAAAGAGGGGAGGGGTGGGGGTGGGGGGTGGGGGGGGGTGAGAGAAACGGAGGGAGAAAGGGAGGACACAGGAGGGCAAGGCAGGAGAGGTGAGATGTGCAGTCGAGAGAGAGAGAGAGAGAGAGAGAAACTGAAGAAGCTGAAAACATTTCCCCAGCAAACTTGTGGGAGAAAAAGAAAATATGCATAAAATCAAATGCGTCCTTGTGCACTCACACCCACGCCGATGCACACACAGAATTGCACACACACACACACACACACATCCAGTGTGGAACTGAAGTGGGTAATTAGGGAAGGTCACCAAGGAAACAGACAAACACAAACAGTCATCAGACATAGTCTATACTCAAGAGAAGCATAAACAACCGTTTCTATCTACGTAGCGTCATCCACCCACCACCGCTATCTCACACACAAACACGATAACAAGACTGGAATATTTTAGCACAGTTTTTGTAAACAGTGACCCAAGTTAGCCTTTGTGTTTCCTGAGATACTGTTTGTATAGCCATTAGGGCTGAGAGGTACCATGACGGTCTTTAAACTGCTGGTGCATTCTCACAGTATCAGCAACAACAGTATCAATATTTTATTGCTCTTTTAAATCCTGTAATATGGACATAGGAATATTATAGGCAATTTTGAATGAAAGCAAAAATATGACCCTTTTGCTACAAAAAAATGAAGATGAAGATGTTGCAAGTGTAATTTGTATTCCAAAAGAAATACCATCAAACGCCATTACACCATGAAAAAAAAAAAAATCTGATATATTTTGGCCATTTTATCTATCCATACTCTCTGATATATTTTGATGTTATTTTTTATTTTCTTGACAGAAATATTGGGTTTGATGGTAGTGTCATGTTTATCCTGAAAACTTTGGTTGATGAAGCCCTAAATTATATGTTGAATCTTTGAATCTCGAGTCTTTATTTGGGAAATGGAGTTGCCGCTGAGGTTGATAATAGAAAGTTATCTTTTCGATGTCTTCCAGATTCAGAAAAGGAAGGTGAAGATGTGTGCCCTCCTCAAGGAGCTGACAGAGAGTAAGAAGCAGCACTCTGAATGTCAGAAAGGGGTAAGGACAACGGCTCCATCATTCACTGAAACAGATGTGATTCATTTTCATGTTAATAGAATTTTCATTTATTCATTTGCTCAAATTTAATTGTTGATTACACTATCAAATATTGAATACAGAATCAATATAGTCATGCAACTTGTGTATAGTACATCAGTTTTTGTGTGGGATAGATCTTGGAATGAACTTGATTTTATCAGTTTTGCTTTGTTTGGTTTTCTTTAGATTTTAGAGTCGTACATTTTCATATTTTTTGTAAGTTTTCATTTATTGTTTTCATACTGTGGGTGTTGTGAAGCCCTTTGAGACTGCCACAGTGATTAAGGACTGTAAAAAATAGACATGACTCGATGTTATTGCGTATTTCCCAGTTGCTCAGTACAGAGAGTGTTTTGGCGCGACTGCGTAAAGAGCGGGACGAGCTGAGAGCCAAGATGGAGGAGCGGAGCAGGGAGTGTGTCGGCCTCAGCCAGACCAAGGAGAGACTGGAGACTGACTTGGCTCTGAGCCACGAGAAACACCACACCGCTCACCTGGAGGTCCATCTCTTTGTGTCCGTGTGTGTGGTTGTACATGTGTTTGTGAACCTCATGTATCCGAGCTTAACATTTCTCAACCAACCGTTTAATGGGTTGAGAATGCTAAAATATATAATTTATTGGAGTATTATTTCTTAATACAAATAAGTAATCAAAATGCAAAAGAATAGGCACAGAACTAATTCCAGTCACATTTCTGACTTTGAATGAGCTAAAGTCCAAAATTCTAATGCATTTCAGTATTTTGAATATTGAGTTTTCATAAATTGGGTTCTCCTATATGTCCATCCATCCTCATTTGTTTGCTAATGTGTCGATAAGTAAGCTGTTGATAATACTTGTTATTTTCCTTTTTGGGTTCATTATTTAATGATTTTTATTTGTAATTTGTAGAGGTCTTTGCCTCACATTTTCAAGTGTGTGTGTGTGTGTGTGTGTGTGTGTGTTTAGGTTAGAAGCAGAGATCAGTTAATCCTACAGCTGAGAGCAGAAATGAAGACAGCTGAACAGAAGCATCAAGGGACACAGGAAGAGGTATGTCAGCTTGTGTGTGTCTGTATGTTGATTTGTTTATTTCCTATCATCTGTATCTTTTTGTGTGCTAGCACATGTCTGGGCTTAGCTCTGTGCGTCTGTGCATTCTTGTCTTCGTATGTGTGACTTGAGTGTGTATCTTTGAGTTTTCTGCCGGTCCATGAAAAGACTGAAAAATGCTCAAAATAAATTATCTAAATTCAAGGCCTTTAAAAGTATTAAAATGTCGTAAATACATTTATTATAGTTATTTTTTTCACCACACAATGACAGATTTCTTTGTCTACTCTTAGAATAATACAAAAACAGTTAGTAGTACAATATGCAAAGCATCTCAAAATATGTTTTTTGTTATTTTTTTTTCATTGTATCTTTACTAAACTTTACTAAATGCAATTGCCCTTCATTAACAATTAATTTCCTGTTATACTGTTTTTTATATTGCCCTTTAATAGTTTCAATTGGAAATAGGTTGGTTTTGCCAGCTTTGTTTCTCAATTTGTCTTAAATTCAATTCCAGGTAGTATTAAAAAGGTGTTAAAATCTTAAATTTGGCTTTTTGAAACCAGCAGATACCCCGATCTTTCTATTTTGATTTTTTTTGTTACTCATATACTGAGGCTAGGTTGAGTTTTTTTCCAGCAATGCCCTGCTTTACACCCACAGAGTTGTACACATTCACTCCAGGGAAGGGCCCAGTGCAGCAGAAGTTTACTACTACCGTCGGCTACTGAGCAGCTCCACTAAAGCAGTGGGAGGTGCAGCACCTTGCTCAAAGGCTCCTCGACAGCTGTTGCTAAGGAAAGGGAAATCATTACTCATTCACGTCCGCTGCCCACATTTTCCCAGCTGGTCCTGGGACTAAACTGGGAAACTTTCTGACTCAAGCCTGCTTCCCTTACTTTTAGGCTACTGCCGCCCCCTCTATGCCTTTTTCTGTGTGTCTGTGTGTGTGTGTGTGTGTGTATGCACACATATGCTTGCATAAAGTCGCTTCAGTTCCATTGCCATTTTTTTCCTCTCTGTCTCTCTCTCTCTCTCTCTCTTTCTCTCTTTCTCTCTCTCTCTCTCTCTCTCTCTCTCTCTATCTCTCTCTCTCTCTATCTCTCCTGGTCTAGATGGAGGCCGAGGTGAGACGTTTGAACCGAAAGGTCAGAGGTCACCAGGAAGAGGCCTGTCAGTTAAGGGAACAGGTCAGAGATAGGGAGGGTCTTAGAGACCAGATGGAGAAAGAACGACAGCAGCTACACAACCAGCTCTCTATCAGTCAGCAACAGGTGAGGAAGACCCCCTTTCCTTTCCTTTCCTTTCCTTTCCTTTCCTTTCCTTTCCTTTCCTTTCCCTCTCTTTCTACCATTACTCTTCTCCATCTTCCTTCCAGGTGAAGTGTCATGCGGAATCCATAGATCAGTTGAACTCTGACCTGGAAGCTGTGAAACAGGCTCACGAGTCTGATGCCGAACGCTGGAGCCAGAGGAACTTCCTGCTTCACAGCCAATTGGAGCAGACCAACTCTGAGCTCAGCCAAACACAGGACAGGCTTAAAGAGCGAGAGTCCGAGGTTATGGAGCTCAAGGAGAGCTTGAGTCGGGCCAAGGCTGGGCAGCATGAGGCTGCGGAGAAGGTGAGGTTTGTTTCCCTCTGTCAGTCAGTTAATCCAATGAACAAGACAAAAAGCCTGATGCATTTGCGTGATTCTAACTGAATGTGAGTGATCTAAATCACACTAGACAAAGAAGTAGTCACAATCTTCTGCCAGGAAAACATAAAAACTGACCCGTTCACAGCAGCCAAGCTTACATTCGCAGTCAGCTTACATATATCCCCGTCTACATCATCTGAATTACCAAACAAGACAAGATGACCCTGTTCGTCAACCTCTCACATCCAATTGGACCCAAAGACGAATACAGAGAGTGAAAGATAGCACAACAGATTGAGAAAAAAAAGCAGAGGAGAATCAAGTCATTAGCAACCCAGAGTTGCCTCGGAGCATCATGTGACAGCTGTGAATAGCCAAACGGCAGGCCAAATGAGTTCGTCAGGTCGGGAGGGTCAAAGCGATGTGTTTTCCATCATATTTAATGAGGGTTGTTTGTTTCTCCAAAGCACAAGCTCCTGATTATGGTCACAAGAAAGCCATGGTGTTCCCATTAAGCCTCATTATGAAGCCCTTTCATCCGGCGGCAAAAAGAAAATGCTTAATCCACCATTATTATTTGGACAGTAAGGTAGCAGATACATTAAAGGGAAAGTAATGCTGTGACGGAGAGAGAGAAAGTTGCATGTGGTCATAATAGGTCAAATTGGCATGTGACATCTCACTTGATATCACGTGTGTGTGTGTGTGTGTGTGAGACTTTAAAACTGTTTGCTCGCCTTGGGTAAAACATGCACCTTCACACTTGATTAAAAATAACGAGTGTAGAGGGGAACGGCTGAGTCAGCGGTTTCATACAGTGGGCACACACACACACAGGTTGTTTAGTTTTTGTTAAAGTGCAGAGTCAAAATTGATAGGGCCCTTTTCCTCCTTGTCATTCCTCTCCTCTCTTCTCCTCTCCTCCCCTCTCCTCTCCTCTCCTCCTTCCTCACATCTCCAGCCCATTCCTCTCCCATCTACTCCTTTCCCATCCCTCTCTCCCTCGCTCTCCTCCCTCGCTCTCCTTTGCTGTCATTTTGCATGAACACGTCTCCTCGTCGGTTATGCTACCTAGCATTAGTCTTAGATGGACCCAGCTAATCCCTGGTTAAACCGGACTGCAGCGAACCACTGAAACCTAACTAGTCGGCTGTCATTAGCTGTAAACCCTCATGTTCTGATCCATGGTGGGATTAATGTGGATGAACTCCAGCTGAGTGTTAGACCGGGCTTAACTCTCTCACCCTCTCCCCTCGAAAGGTGAGCTACAGTAGGAGGCTCAGTGTAACACCAGGATTAAGTCTGGTTTCACTTCCTGGGTTCCCCTCTCATTATGACAGAGGTTACTGTAGAGCAGTACAATATATTACACCACACTAGTCAACATGGTGTCAGTGCATAGTTTCACCACATACACATGTTTTATTTTTAGTTATTTATGGTCTTGATGATAATGATGATTATTATTATTGTCGGTCATTATCACTGCTGTTTTGATAATAATAGTTTTATTATTTATGTTATTTATTTATTTATTTCACCCTTATTTACACATAAAGGGCTTGCTGCTTGCTCTTTTCCAGCAACGATTTGCATCACATTCATTCAGTAGTATACATTCACACCTGAAAGCTGTCCAATCTTCGAGTGCGGGCCACTAGGAGCTCCACTGGAGCAGTTGGGGGTTTAGTACCTTGCTCAAGGGCACTTCAACAGTAGAATATGAGGGAAATGACAGTGTTACTCTCCATCAAAAGTTCCCTGCTGGTCCTGTGGTCTGAGCCGGTGACCTTTTGGTCACAAGTCCGCTCCTCTAAATGTTTATGGCCATTCCACCAAATTATAGAGTGAAAGTTCATTCTCATCAGTACATGTACTATATTTGGTGATGTTGGCTTTCAGGTCGAGGCATCTGAAGGGTTGATAAAGAAGCAGGAAGCTGAGATGGAACTCCTTTGCCAGCGGCTGAAAGGAGCCCAGGAGGACCTGAAAGAGGCCAGTACACAAGCCCAGGATCAGAAAGAGACGTTAGCTATTTTTAAACAGAAATACACAGCGGCAATGGAGAAGGTGCATAGGGTGCAAGGGCAGGTGGAGAGTCTGGAAGAGGAGCTACGGTATTCACAGCAACAGGTAGATGATATTTGATATCAAAATGTGTACTGTACATTAGTATTTTATCTTTAATGCTCTTTTTCTCTGCCGAAATAAAAATGTGAAACTTCACATCTTTTTCTTGCATAAGGAATTTGAATGCATTCCAATATTTCATGTTGATTGCTCAGGGCCTCTGAAGACATTTCCGTGGCTTCATGCTTATTTCTGTTTTTTGTGTAATTCTTCTTATTCAGTTCTCTCTGAGCTGCAGCCTAAAATTCAGCCTCTTTGTCCCTATTCACCATGTTTAATTGGCAGCTAAGAGAGTCCCAGGTTGCAACACATTCAGTGAAGGCAGAGCTAGCTGAGCTGGAGGGGCAGTACCAGGAAAAAGTTGGCCAATGGGAAAGCTCGCAGGAGGCTCTGGACCAGTTGACAGATGAGCTGCAGGCCAATCAGAATCTGCTGAGGGAGAGTCGGCAGAAAGTGGGACAGTGTGAGGGCCTCATGGCAACACTGCAGGAACAGGTGGACATACTCAAACAACAGGTCAGAGCACACACACACACACACACACACACACACACACACACACACACACAGGTGCACACATGCATTTGTCTCTCTGTGATGTGTTTGTAGTATTAATGCAGGGTCCAACCTTTTTTCATAAGGGACTTTGTATTGACTGTTGATTTTGGAACATTCCTGTTACCACATTTAAAACACCTTAAAATGGCGTGTTTGCATTGTACAATTGATTACTGTGTGACAGAGTGCTTAAACAATGCTTAATGCTTGCGAGCTTAGAAATAAAAAACTGCTTTTAGGCAGTTGACTTACCGGTTTTCACTGTGTCTTTTGTTCAGTCTAACAGCTGTTGGTGGCTGTCTTTCATCTCAAAATAACAAACAAATATTATTACAGTCTTTTTAGTGGGCTTATGCATTTTTTAGCACCCAGTTTTTGTTGGACCCCACAAGAAGAGTATATATTAATGTTTATGTTAACTCAAATGTGAGTGAGCATTTATGTGGTAGCATTGTGTGTGTCTGTGTGCCTGTGTGCTTGCCAGTGTACTATTAATGTGTGCGTGAGTATGCATCTTTGTGTGTGCGGGCATGGGTGCATGCCTTTGTGTGTGTACATGTGTGTACATATGCACAAGTGTGCATTTGTGCGTGTGTGCACTCGTGTGTGTCACTTAATCTTTTCTCCTTTTCTTTCTGTTTTATATTTACAACGTCTGGCAACAAATGAATCATCTTTATTACGGAGAAATTTAATTTGGATGAACTTAACTGCTGCCGCCAAGGTCAGACGGGCAGAATGTCATTTTAATCCAATCAACTTTAATCTGTTGGTTATAAAAGAGTTAGGCCGTTGAAGAATGGCTGTATCTCAGGCCCTTTATTACATTGGCTAATGACTTTGATTGTGAGGCGCCTATCAAGAGGTTAGGAGTTCTCATGGAGCTTCACGTCCTGCTAATTCTCTACCTCAAACCACCGTTGGCTCGGCTAACCCTGCACTCGCTAATGTTTCCATTCACTATGGACAAGATAAACAACTAAATCTTAAGAAAACAGAAGTGAAATATGTTACAAATGTAAAAAAAAAAATTAATACTTAATAATACAATAAAAGTATAAAATAATAAAAGAATAAACGTATTTTTCAGGCAGGAATTGAACTACATTCAGAGGAATACTGGCCAAAGGCTAGCAGATAATTCAATTATTTTCTTTCTAACAAAGACGTCTCTTCTTTTGAATCAGTTAAAGTGTTTGCCTAAATCAAGGACAGCAGACATAGTTATTAATTTGATTCAGCTGATAGACTAAGATTGAGTAAGGTTAGTGACACAGACAATTTTTTTGGACAATGTAGATGGGAAGTGATCTCAGCAGCAGGGAACACAATGAGCTACATGGTCAAAAATATTGTTTTTCCTTGCAACGAGAGGTTCCTCTGTGATTAAAATAACAATACTAAGCTCCTTAGACACTGTTGCCTATTGCAACTGCCCTAAATACTGTCCTATCACTGACTTCAAACTAGATCTACAACTAGTTAGTTGACTGCTTGGAACGTCAAGGCTCTGTGTCTCTGTGTCCTGTGATGCAACAAATCAATACACAAATGAATGTAATACATAATCATGTGATTCCTAAACAGCACATTAATGTCATTGTCATTTATTAGTAAACCAAAATACATATCATCTGTTGAAAGGCAATACATTACAAATGCACCCTTTGTCATTTTGCTTTTTTTATGATTGTTTTCAGTCAGTTTTGTTACTGTTTTTAGATCAGTTTTTGATGTAATTAAGGAGGCAATTGTGCTGATTGCTAGCATCATTATAACAGTACGCCATGTTAGAGGACACGGTTTGTGACTGAGCTCCTGCTGAATGAAGCACACTTATTTTATGACATGAATTGATTAGATTTTCTATTTCTGTGCACTCTTGAAAGAATGGTCAAATTGGGCTAAAAAATGGTCCAAGAAGGAATACCCAAATATGTTAGTCCTCTGAAAGTCAACTACTCCCTCTTTCTTTCTGTCCTCTTTCTCTTTGTTTTACCCCTGTATCTACCTAACTCACTAACTTACTTTCTCTATCCATAGAAACTGTTGTTTGAGAGTGACCTAAGGCTGCACCAACAGACTCATTCTCATTCTGACGAGGAGTTCCTCAGCCTGCTGAGGCACAGACAGCAGCTACAGAAGGTGAAGACAGATTGCACTTTGTTCAGATTACAGTTACACTCAAACATTATGATTTGTTCAGATTACAGTTAAACTCGGATTACAGTGCACATTCAGATTACAGTTGCACTCATACATTACACTGTTCATTCAGATTACATTTCCAGATTACACTGTTCATTCAGATTACATGTACACTCAGAGAGCACAATTTGTTCACATTCCAGTTACATTCAAAAATAACACAGATCCTTCAAAATAGATATTACAAATTTACACTTCAGGTTATACAGTTAAACTCACAAACTGCGCAGATTACATTCCAGCAGCTGTGTATCGTGCTTTGTATTCTACTGGTTTCGGACACATTGAATTATAGCACATTTTCCATATACAAATTCCTGAATTATAAACCTGTGTGTGTGTGTGTGTGTGTGTGTGTGTGTGTGTGTGTGTCTGTGTATGCTTGCATGTGTGTGTGTTTCAGCGCTGCACTGAGCAGGTGGAGCGTCTTGCAGAGTGTGAAAGGGTTATTCTTCAGATGAAGACAGAGCTGGAGAGACAGTAATATCGGAGTCTATAAAACTCTCATTCTCCTCTCCTATGATCTCCTTTCCTGTCCTTGCCACTCCTCCCCTAACACCCCCCACCCCCCACCCCCCACCCCCCTCTCCCCCACCCCCTCGCTCATATCTCTCACACTAACAGTCTACTTACCACACTGTACACTGCAGCATGCAGTATGTTACATGGAAAATTTGGCGTACTGTATTCAAACCATACTGAAGCCTAAAGGTTAGCATCTCGTTGTTTTCTTTTATTTATATAATCTGCTAATTGGTTTGAATTTCACCACTGTATGTCACACAGCATTGTGGCTTGTGTTTTACTCTATTGATTGGTACTAATTTAAATTCAGTATACTGAAACAGCAATTCAAATGGGGCAACAGACAAACATGTTTACTCTCTCCCTCCCTCCCATAGGTCCCAGGAAAAGGCGGGTCTGGAGCGAAGTCTCGTTGCCTCCCACCATACACACCTGAGCAATCGTGGCCAGCTGGAACAGGAAGTGACGCGGTTGGAACAGGAAGTGACACGCTTGGAGCTTGAGCTGGCCGACACCCACAGGGACATCGCCCAGAGAGCAAGGGTACAGTTAGGAAACCTCTGTCTCCTGCCATGTCTTCTCCCAACTCTTTTTCTTTTTCTACAACACTGAAACACAGGTAACACTTTAAGGGATTGTTGATGTGCAATTTCTCCACCAACTACAGGCAAACACATTTTTGATACACACATTTTCATACTTTTGGTATTGACAGATACTTATTTGTTGACCTGTACTTTTATTTGGTGACAGCCATATTATTTTGACCCATTCCTTTACTCCTGTTGAAAGCAAGCTCACCCATCTCTATTGCTCTAAAAAAGTTTCAAATGCATGCATCTCAGGCCAAGAATATGACAGAAATTCAATTCAAGTTCCCAAAGCAGAGTGCTCGCACACATGAAGACCCCACCCCTCTGCCACCACCACGCACGCTCCACACACACACGTGTGATTGTCCCGTGATTTCCTGGCAGAAACAAATTGCCTCACCATTAATTAAAGCACCAAACGGTGCCAAGGCTGGTGCAATTGACTCCAATTAAGAGCTCAATGGGACACTAAATATTCAAATTAGTCAAAGTGGTGACCGTAGCCTGGCAGAGTGCCAACATAGCTGGCAGTCATAGACACATCACTCGTGAATGTGTGTGTGTGTGTGTGTGTGTGTGTATGTGCCTATGTAGGCGCACGCGTGTGTAGGCGTATGTGGAAACATTTGTCTTTGCACGTTAATTTGTCTGCCCTCTGGCATATACATGTGTTACGCATGTCATACTCACCAAGATCATACGCATACACACACATGCGCATACACCACACACACACACACACACACACACACACACACACACACACACACACACACACACACACACACACACACACACACATACGCACACACCATGTAGACAACCATAGTACGTTCTCTTCTTGCTGTCAGGTCTTGTCTCTCCATCCAGCCATCTTCCCTGTGGAATATCACATAATAAGTCTGTGTCATGTAAGGACACATGTATTGAAATCTACATCTATATTATGAACATGCATTATGCATATACACATAATTAGTCTTTATCATTATGCATATATACATAATTACACAAGAGTTTAATACGATGCATGAATGCTTGGTCATATATACTATTGCTGAATGCTGAGCTACTGACAATAAATGATTCAAAGGAAAATATGGAAGGTAGTTCAATAAAAAAATCGAATAAATTCAGTTTACTTATAGGTGCATTGTTGCAAATATACGTGCATCTATAGTTTTACAATAATTACAATAATCATTGATTACACTTTCAGTTCAGATTAACAGGTCTACACTAACATGCACACACTTGCACACACCACACACACCTGCACACACAAACAACATCAGCATCATCACCATTCACCGTCTGTCCTGGCCCTTACATGCTGCAGGTCCGTGATGCGCTCCTCAGGCAGTCAGATGAGGACCTAAAGGAAGCCAGGCGAGAGGCCACGAGAAGGAGCATGGAGGTGGAAGTTGAGAGGGAGCAGGTACAGAGGCTTCAGGAGGAGTTACAGAAGGAGGAGGAGGAGACGAGGAGCGCCCTCAGGGAGATCCAGAGCCTGAGCAGTCACATCACACAGTTGAGCCAAGAGATGGAGGAGCTACGCAGCAAGCACCAACTGGCAGGTAGCAAGCAAGCGATCCATCCATCCATCCATCCATCAATTAACCATATACATATATACACTCTATAAACATATACAACTGTTTCGCCCACCAGACAAAATAGAATATCTGAAGGACGGCTAGTAGCCTACCAAAGAGGCTGGTAGAATAGACAAACTGACCAGCCACTGGGTTTTACCAGCACTGGGCTGGTGGCTGGTGTTGATCGCTCACTCGGACAGTAGGACAAATTGTGTCCACAATGCAAGCAGCAAATAGTCAACATGACCCTGTTCATTTTCTTTAAATTGAGAGTTTATCAAAATTTTTCCACGAGTTGACATCATTTTCTCATTTGCTGGCTATGAAAATTTGGCAGCTGCTGAATATTTGGGCAATGTTGCTCATCAGAAGCCAATCACGTGCTAGAGATGCTGTACAGTGTGTCCTGTCTTTTGTTGCAAAACCAGTGGCACTGCTGTTAGCTCAATCAGTTAGCTCATATTAGCCAGCCAACAGTGGTATAGCAATGTGGTGATTTGGTTGCTAGCTATCTGCACACAGTGTTAAGTCAGACATATACACACACATAGAAAGAGGCCTGATTTAATGGCGCACTGCTTTAGCTGTATGGTAATGATCTGGTGTGTGTGTGTGTGTGTGTGTATGTGTGTGTGTGTGTGTGTGTGTGTATGTGTGTGTGTGTGTGTGTGTATGTGTGATGGTGGCCTTTGTAGTAGCGTGTCAGTGCAGGAATGGTGATGGCTGGGTCTCTCTGGGCACAGAAATGTCTCATTAAGAATTAACGTACACATCTACGGTCACGCCAGGCGAACACCTCACACACACACACACACACACACGCACACAGCCATTTCTCCAACTCCCACTGCTTTAATTAGCACATACACACTTACTCTCCGAGGTACAAATACACACGCACACGCACATATACACAATCACCTATTGTCCGCAGAGAGATGAATCTGAGGTCTCTCTCTGTGGCAGACAGTGGCTGGCTTGCTCGGTGAACACTGCTCATTAACAAGATAGAGACAGAGGGACAACGCTGTGTAGCTCGGCCTTTGTCTGTGATCAAAACGCATTCCCTCAACTCCGCACTCCACACAAAACCACACATTATTCTGCTTTTACCTTCAGCAAATACAATCCAGCGACATAGAGCCTATTGTAATGACTAAAGAAGAATAAAGATGCATTATTATAACAAAGGGGGCATTATTTACCTGGATATAGCTGTGGCTTGAATAGACTAGGTCAGGAGTCGGCTCGAGAAATTATTGTCAGGAACAAAAGGCCTTTTTATTAACATGAAGCCCTTGTAATGCTTTCTGTATTACAAAAACATCACCTTGAATGGTGAAGCAGATTCTTTTTGTTGTTTGAAATGCCATCAAACAGTAGATTTCCTGTCTGGTTTAGAATGGAGGGGATTGTGTAAAATGAATTGGTTAGAATACAGATTGTTTTGTAGGCTACAGTACAGACACACACAAATAGAGAAAAACATTCTAGTAAGGCACACAGTCATCACCATCTTAGATTCCCATCCTTACCAAATATTTGTAGGTTGTCGGTGAACCAAAGCTAAACATCTATTTGGTATTTTATTGCATTTTATTTTATTAGCCAGTCATTACCGTTTATATAATTTGTCTATTTCTGCTATTCACAGTGTAAAATGGTAGAATTAGTAAGCTGATAATGCTATCAGCCCTTAAGAGAGACTGTTACCTGGTTACCTGAGCTCCGCAAGTACCCGGATGGCCCGTGCATATCTACAGTTGGAATGTGACGGATGTCATATGAAAGGGCCTCTTTGGCCAAATAGAGGGAATGTCAAAGGAGGGAAGGAAGAGAGGAGAGGGGGATGTGTGGGGAGCCAGGGAAGGTCACGAGGATGAGATTGAAGTGTCTGAAGGCAGCTGGATTCAATCAGACTGTGACAGGAGAGAGGATGAAGAGAAGGGACAGAAGAGGGGTGATTAAAAAAGGAAAGAAAAAAGTCCTGCTCAAACTTTGCGTATGACTGTATGTGTCAAACTTAGTGTCATACTTTGACAGCATTCATTCCCTGTATGATTCTCAGGTTCAGTAGATATCCTGTTTCCAACAAAATAGCGGGCCCAAAAAGTGAAACACAGCATAGACTTTATATGGAGGTAAAAGTATGCAATGGAGAGAGAGAGAGAGAGAGAGAGAGTGTGTGTGTGTGTGTGTGTGTGTGTGTGTGTGTGTGTGTGTGTGTGCGCATGCACGTTTAATTCATTTTCATTTGCAGTAAATTCTTATTGTGTCATCATGAGGTACCGTACATACAATGTGTACAATACATATACAGTGTAACACATATAGAAATGGATATAAAAGCATCATGTGCAGTCCAACACAGACAATACTCCAATCACTGATGCTGGTTTCAGCCTTGCTGCACCAAAAGAGGAACTGATTGTTTGTGGGATGACTAATGAAAGGCTAGGTACAGACAATCTGTACAGACAAAGGTAAGGTAAGTAAGGAGGAGATAAGTAAAGATTGTGTTCATAGTCCTTCTTTTAAGAAAATTGGATGTCCTATATTCATAAATGGTTGATTCATTGTTAATTGTTTAGAAAATGAGTCACTTGTAAGAACTACTCGTGAACTTTAAGCAAGGACTGATGTGGGAAATATTTAAATGATAGTGCCTTCTTACCACCGTAAAAAAGATGTGTTGGAGGTTTGATTGTAATGTAAAATGCATGTGATGCTGGGTGACAGCAAATGAAATAACAGCATAAACAAAAACACAATATCCATATTTCCACACTTCCACCAAAACAGAAATGTGATATTACCACCCCTCTGTGTTGCTGATGTGCATCTGCCTAAAGATGATGAAATCATCACTGTGTGCGTGTGTGTGCATGTGTGCGTGTATGTGTGTGTGTGTATTGCTATCCAACCTGGATCCCTGGACACACACACACACGTGCACAGGCCTCTCTCCTCCAATTCACCTCTATTACTAGCTATAATCCCATTTCACACTCTATCGATCCCCAAAACTGTTGTTCACCGGAACCAGCAGCAAACACTGGCGTTTCTCCCCATCATTTCACCACCATTGTTCTTTATTACACAAAGAAGCCCCCCTTTGTCTCAGAGCGAACCTAGCCCCGCTGAAATATGAATTATAAATGTATGGCTAATAAAAGAGAAGGGGAAAGAGAGAGAAAGAGAGAGAGAGGGGGAGAGAGATAGAGATAGAGAGAAGGGGTTGGTAGAAACATCAGAGAAAATGACTCCTTTACAAGAGTCTATTGATCAGTTTCTATCAAAGGGGGATGTCAGACATGAGATTACCTGGCAGTTTGAGCATTAGGTGCCGTGTGTTATAGCCCCGGGCCCTTGTACCGCTGCCAGAGGATTGTAAATAAAGCGGAGAGGAGAGAGCAAGAGGGGAGTGTGTTGGGGTGTATATGTGTGTGTGTGTGTGAGTTTTAGAGTCTGTGTGTGTGTGTTCATTGTTCTGTGCATTGCGTGTGTTGATTCTTCTGGTTTTTTTGTTTTTTTTGTGGTGCATTTGTGTGCGTGACGGTGTGCGGCTGTGTGCCTACACCTTTTGGCTTATACCCAAAAGCAGTGTTGCAAGCTGGTGAAACTTCAGAAAGAGAGGGAAAGAGTCTTGGGAGGCTTTGGGACGCCCCCCCCGGGACCGCCTCAGCCCGCTACGAATCCCCCAACAAAGCCAAAGGAAGCCCCTATGAAGCCTTATGAAGCTTTTATGAGGGCCGGGCAGGGCCCAGCCGTGCCCCAACCACTGATTCAGGGTTAGCTGGGTTTTCATCCCTCTCATGTTAAAGGTTAGCCGTGAGAGCAGGGTAATCTGACCGCAGATCTGTGATTATAGGCTGATGCCGTATGATGGGCTTTGAAGCTCATATGAAGGGGTTGAGAGAGAGAGACAGCGTGTTAGATTATAGACTAATGTCATACCTTAAGTTGTGAAGCCAGTATAAAGGGGTCAGGAAAGTGAGAGAGAGAGTGAGAGACCCCAGATCTTAGATTGTAGACAAATGTCATAACTTGAGTCGTGAAGCCATTAAAAATGGGTTGAGAAGGCGAAAGAGGGAGGGCGGAATAGAGAGAGAGAGAGAGAGAGAAACCCCGGACCTTAGATTACGCACTACTGTTGTACCTTGAGCTGCAAAGCCACGAAGAAGTGTTGAGAAAGCCAGAAGAGAGTTTGTGTGGAAGCCTTGTTGAATGTGGAAAATTTTGGCAGCATTTGGTCATCAATCCCTCCTAGGCCAAATATACCCCACATCTTTATCTATTTTTCTGATGAAGACACCTTGTGTGTGTGTGTGTGTGTGTGTGTGTGTGTGTGTGTGTGTGTGTGCATGTATGTCTGTGTTTCTGTATTTTATTCCAGTTAGTTTGGGGTTATAGAGCAAGCTGTCTGCCTTTGCGCCTAATTTTGTGCATCTTTCTACTGTCTGTGTGTGTATCTCTGCTCATGGATGTTTGCGTGTATGAGTGTGTGTGTGTGTGTGTGTGTGTGTGTGTGTGTGTGTGTAATTGGTCAGTCTATGCAGCTAATTGCTCTCCCTGTGGCCTCCCCTGGTGGGAGGTGTCACAGAGGTCATCTCGGACTAATGCCTTGAATGTGAATTTGATCCCCAGCTCAAGTTTTCACATCCCTGCTTTATTGATTATTTAGATTCATAACAAACTTTCACCTTGAGGTTCAGTAAAATAGCCAAGGTAGCCCCCCCCCACACACACACACACACACACACGCACATAGGCAAAAAAACACTGTGTTTGTGCATCGTTAAATATTTAGCAATTCCAGTTGCCTCTTCAATTTTCCTAGGGCTTCAGTTTAAACAGTTTGGATGCTGCAAAACCATAAATTAATCATGGGTTTATTAAGTGTGGATTTTCTTTTCTGTATTTCCTCCTTTCTGGTATTGGTTTTAGCTTCCCTCCGTTCAATCCGTCCCACCACTGCCATCGCGGCATGGTGTGTGGCACTAAAAGCATTATAGCAATACACCAAATATTTCTCTCTTTCTCACACTTGCACACACAAATACACACACACACACACACACACATTCAAAGTCCAGCATGTAAATATTCAACACACGCACACACACACTCACGCACGCATACACACCTCTAAATATTCAGCACACACACACCTTCTCAATATTCACTAGCCTTGACCACCGATGGCTGACAGTTTATGTTATATTCAATGAATACTGAATTTACTGAAAGGGTTTAAAAAAGCTATGAAAAAACATTGACTCACAAAACAGCATACGGAACAAAAAAAAAAAAAAGGAAAGGGAGCAAATCCTAAATTTTAAATTCAAACTGAAAAAAGGGAGTGCAAACCTAACCAAAGAACCTGACTCGTGGTTTATTATGCATCCGCTCAATGTGCTAAACTACTAAGTGTAGGACAATGGGGTTTTATTGCATGTAGATGGAGGAGACGGCTGAAAAGGGAATGTGATTGAAGGGCTGCAGTCAGGAGTATGTGCTCAAGTGGCCTGCTCAAGGTAAAGAGTGCCATCTATTGATGTAGACGGGGAGCGCTTCTTTTGTCTCTCAACAAAAGGGCTGCTGCCCCGTCTGAGTGTAAGGAGTGCAAGACGTTCGCTCCTTCCCTCTCCGCCGCTGAAAGGCATTCAAATGCCTCTTCTGTGGCGGGCTTCTTTATTTCCCTTTGAAGGTGACTCACAGTTCATATTTTCCCACTCATGCTCGACTCGACCAGAATCAATAATCTTTGTGTATGCATATTTTGTAAATCGTTTTAACCTTGGTCCGCTGAAAGACGTGAATTACTGTGTTAATCTTTACTCATGCTGCATATTGTTCTCTTTCTTTAAATAAAAAAAAAAAACAACTCAATCTCAAGAGCTATATCAGACTTATTTGTATTCATATCTCAATTGGGAAAATGGGAAAAGAATATTTTTTTTCTGTTCCATGTGTGATTTTCTTCATATGTCCATTTGCATTAGGCCTACTCTACTGAACCTTAACCAAGTGTCTGAAGTGAAGTGCTGCTCTTTCTCTCGCACTTTCTCTCTCTCTCGCTCTCTCTCTCTCTCTTTCTCTCTCTGTCTCTCTCCCCCCCTCTCTCTCGCTCAGTGGAGGAGTTGGCAGCCCGTGCAGAGGAGGCAAGGCGGATGGCGGGGTGTCTGAACGAGGGAAAGCTAGCAGAGGAGAAAATAAGGTAAGGAAGGAGGGAGGGAGGGAGCGAGCGAGGCAGGGAGAGAAGCTTCCTTTCTTATCCCATTTCCCATAGTCCCCTGTGTAAGCTCGGTAATCAAAAACATTTAGATTTTTTTACGCGCGGTGTACAGTAGGCTATTTAACCGAACATGTGTTGAACAGAATAGCCCCTAAGCCTTAAACACTTACAACGTTCAAGACAGTCTACAAAGCAAGATGTCTCTCTCTTTGGTCTACCATACATTAAAATATCCTTTTCTGAGGATCGCACTGCCTGGGATATCACAACATGTCAAGTGATAACGCTTGATACTTTTCTCTATTCTGGTGTTGTCTAACAGCAGGCCATGATAAGTTGTAATGTAGACATCTCAGCTTCCTCGAAGGAAAGAAAAAAATGAATCTGGCCGAGGAATATCAGAATGTGTATCGGTGCGGCGCAGTTTGGACGCCGATGTGAGGTCACGGAGTTCAGAGTTCAGAGGTGAAAGCCCCCGGTTGACCCCTGTGTGTCACCCGGGCTGCGGTGATGACATCAGCACGCATGTATCACCCAATGGAGTGTGTGTATGTGCGTTTGTGTATGTGCGCACATAGCTGCGGTTGTGGCTTCGGTTTCAACATGACCTCACTGCAGCAGTCTCCGTCTCTGGGAGTTTCTTGGTTAAGTTAAGCCATGGAATATTTTCATCGTCAACTGACAATTTAAAACTCGGCATGGGGATTTTATAGGTTACATTTTGAATTATTACATTTTATTACATTTAAACCAATTTTAGGTACTGAATGGTAAAACAATCGCTGTGTCTGCGTATTATACCCATTTGCAAAATCGTGCTGTTTACTGTTAACCCAGTATTATCTAATAACTGCAGAGACATGAAAGGTTTTTAAGCAACAACACCATACTAATGGCTTCCATCTGTGGTGTGGGAAATCCCCTCCTTTCTCCACAGGATGCCTCTCTCTTCAACCTCCTCTCTTTCTTTCCCCTCGCTCTCCCATTCTGTTCATCACATCATGTGTTCTCTCCATGGACCAATCTTTCAGCCATTTCTTTTTTTATGTATTTTTTGGCTCTTCTGCTGCGCCTTCAGCCTTTAGTTT
>NW_027282737.1:57500-65000 GCF_046629955.1 Centroberyx affinis
GTCCCATCACCATCCCACACAGCTCATTAGGCAGCAATCCTGTGCTTCATTTGAGAGAGGGGACGGACAGTCGAGCAGGCAAACTGACCACTATCTTTCTCTCATTGTCTCTCTGTCTCTCTCTGTGTCTCTCTCTTCTCTCTCCCTCTCTCTTCCTCTCTATCTCTTTTCCTCTCTCTCAGTTGAGGTTAATTTAGTCATCACGCACTGTCTTCCTCCACCAAACAAGACCACCTTTATGGTCTTTCTATGGACAGATGCAGATGCATGTGTGTTTTGCCTATGTGCATGTGCCTGTGTATGTGTGGGTGTCTATGTGTGTGTGTGGATTCACAGCTGCAGGAACAAGAGGTGCAGTTCAGTCAATCAATCAGGTCTACTGCAGGAACACAGGGCATTCCAGGAAAGCTTCCAGCACGCAAAGGCTCATGGGAGGGGCATAGAAGCCATGATGAAACAGATTCAGCACAGGAAGGAAGAGGCAGAGAGAAAAAGAGAAACATAGGCACACAGACAAAGGCTGCTTTTCTATCCTACTGTAATGGTCACATTTAGTTTGGACTTATATGGAAAGAGTTCTAAAAGTAGTGGATGAATTACTGAAAGCTTTTGGGGCTCCAAGTACTGTAGAAGTGTATTAACCCCGTTGCTGCTGGCATGGTGCCGTGGTCACTACATTTAACAGTATCTAATTAATAAAAGTAAGATTCAGAAAGCGCTGTATTAAAAGACCACAACCTGGAAGCAAGGGGAATGAAAGTAGTATGGAGCGCGGTAGTGGCTGTCCTCTAGGAAAAAAGTTTATTTCATCGTAACAAAGTATTAACTCGCACACATGATGCTATTGAGTGCACACAATATAGAAAACATGTGCTTGTGTTGCATAAAAAGTGTGAGCAGATATAAAATGTGCACACATGGTAACTATATATACAGCCAGTGCATCTGTGCCAAGTCCTTTTCTGAGACTTGGTGTTAAATTGTATTCTCACACAGTGATGTACTGGTCAATAAAAGGTGGGTAAACTATATGTTGTTGATCATTAAATGGCAGTGGCAACCACCTACTTAAACAAAAATCAATTATATTCTCAACAAAAGCAACATATATATATATATTTACATGGTAAAGATTTCTATCAGTCTTAAATGGTGGATAAACTCTTCTGCAAATCAAAGCTGGGTAAAGTGAGTTTAGGTGGGTTTACTGTCTACTACAGCCCTTGGTCCTTCTTGTGGAAATCTGGGAAGTAAAGATTAGAAAGACTAGTTTACTAAAAATAAGATGTGAATATTTAGTTCCTTTACAAGGTACGATTTGAAACCTTTTTGTATATCATGAAAGTGTGTTGTGTGTTGAGTTTCATTGTATTTCATTCATCTAAACATCTCATTTGCTTTATTTTACACTATGTCCTTTATTGGTTGTAACATTACCATGTGCAAGCATGTGTGTGTGTGTGTGTGTGTGTGTGTGTGTGTGTGTGTGTGTGTGTGTGCGTGTGTGCGAGGACCACGTCTCCCAAACTAGAGCCCTGCTACAGACTGATATAGCCGAGAGTGAAAGTAAGAAAGAGAGAGAGAGCGAGAGTGAGAGAGAGATTGGATAGTTTTAAATACATGAAATGCATTCAATGCATAAATGCATTCAAATGTATTATTCAATTAAATAAAAATGTAAAAAAAAATAAAAAACATTAGATTATATGGCCTAGGCCATGTTAGCACATCTACTCTAGGAGGCCAATATAAAAATGTGATTGCGGCATAAATTAAAAAAAAAGAAAAAACTATACTAAAATCGCTATTTTGACGACTGCAATTTCCAAACTGCAAGAGCTGATTTTTTTTTTTAGGGTAAAAGTGTTTAAGATGTAGGGATATTTGATTTTGTGCAGAAATTGCAGCCTACAAATCAAGAAGCATGTAGGAGAAAACATTTCATTATATTCCACCACCCCCTGTTCTTTTTTTCCACACTTTATTCAAGTGCTGAAAAAATAAATTGTGTATAAAAAGCAGCGTGCGTGTGTCACAGGTATTCACAACAGGGTTGACAGTGTTCTTCCAAACCGTTGCTGTATCAGCTCCCAACAAACAATAGAGCAACACTGGAATCTAAAATCGTGCTATTGTGCGACTGCTGTAAGCTACCCACCCATGCAAGTCACCCACGTGGACGACCGAACATCAGACCCATGCCTGCCACATGGGAATCCCCCACAACCGGGAGACATGTTCAGCTTTCCATTGTCTGAGACAAGTTTCCTACAGAGGTAGCAATCTTAGAAGCTGCACGAAGCTGTTTGCATCTCTCTTCCACCAATACTGCCCCACTGCTTTATTGGAAAAAAGAAGAATAGATGCAGAATCAAGGGACTTCTACTACTGTATACACTACAGCACTAATGCAGTAACGCTGTGGGATGGGAGTACTTCTGCAAGGCTACTACTGTATATGCTACAAAGGATGCCTAGAGGAGGGAACTTCAGCCACTGCATATAGTGCTAATGCAGAGTAGCTGGGAAGCTTCTACAAGGGCTACTACTGTAGTTGTACTCATGCAAGCTAGATGCAAGATGGGGGGCTTCTGTAATGGCAACCACTGTACTGATAAACAAGCCAGCAGCGTGCATAGGAGAGTGTGTGATGAAAGGACTTGGGGGGAAATGAGTCAGGCCATGCGAAAGCAGACGAAGGTAATTAAAGAAGCCATCATCAGCGTCATTAATATGCTAGATCTGCTGTGGCCCACTGACTAGTCTAATGGAGAACATGTCATCATCGTCACCATTAGGGAGAGTGGGACACACATAAACACACGCACACACAGACATGCGCACGCACACACACACACACGGTTTAATGTTGGGTCATGCCATGATTATCGCCATTAAGCCCAGAGTGAGAAGACCTGCTTAGCAAACCTCATTCTCTACCGCCATCACACACACACACATGCACATACATACACACACAGAGACACACACACGCTTGTGGATCTTTAATTCAGACCCTGTGAGTGATAAGTATGCATATTTAAGTGATGTCAGGCCTGTTGGGTCTTCTAATTAGACAGAATGAATGAATGTTTTATAAAAACGTGTTTAACAATAAATGTGTTCATTAATTTGATGAGAGGATGTGCTCTGATGAGCTGAGTGGAACGGAGTAATGGCTCGTATTCAGCTCTGGTGGTTTGATGATGATGGTGGCAACAACCAGGCTATCCATTTCCATTTCCCCCTCATCTTCACGTCCCTGTCTTTACCAAGAAAAGTCTCTAAATGTTAACTTTGAAATATGTTTATGCTATGACCTAGGACAGTTTGGTCTGTTTGGTCTGAAAAGATGGAATATGGATGGATGGATTGATGGATGGATATGTTAGGCAGCTGTTAAAGTGGGAGGGTATGTTTTCTGGTTTGTAATGAACAGCACAACTATAACAAAAAGCATGCAACAAGACAAGCATGCAAGTCCAAAGAGTCTTCCATGTATTGTCAATGATGCTCTAATCCAGACTTCGATAAATGCAGTGGCAGCAGATAGTCGTCATGTACTGCATCACAGTACAGTGCGTGGTGACACCAAACTTAGTTGTCATGTGTCCCAAACACATTCTGTTGCCCCGCCCCTCCCACCCCCATCATCCGCTACAATATTTGTGTAACCAAAACCAATCTAAATGTTAAGCAGGTATCCTCCTTTACCCCTCCCCCGCTTGCAATCGCACCTCCCTCTCCCTCTCCCAATTTTTTTCTTAATCTCTCTCTCCCTCTCTCTCTCTCTCTCCCTCTCCCTCTCTCTCTCTCTCTCTCACACTCTGTCTCTCCCTCCCTTGACACCGGTGGAAACAAAAGCGATGGTGTGTAATTTAGTCCTAATCACAACATCAGACTTGCACTGCGATTTACATCCCTCCACCAGCCGCCAAGCAGCGAGCCAGTCAGACAGTCAGGAGGGAGATGTTAATGTGAAACCACAGGTAATTACTGTCATTACAGCACTCCACAGATCCTGGCTCTGTGTGTGTGCGTGCGTGTGTGTGTGAGTGAGTGAGCGCGTGCACGTGGGAGTGTCCATGTGTGGGGATGCATTGTGTGTATGGGTGCGTCTGAGCCTTTGACTGACACAGTTTGACATTTCTGTCTTTATAATTAATATCGGTGAATTAATGTACGGTTTTGTACTCTTAGGTTTTAATAAGTTCACAGAAGAATGTGCCTGTCAATAGGGAAAGAAAGCAATGAAATCACAAAAAACACCAGGTTCACAATATTTATTTGATTGATAAATTTAATTACAATTGATGCCCTTACTCAATTTTCCCTGCAAGATTGAATGATTTGCTTTTTATGTAATTTCATTGTCCCCATTGTTTTTTTCGTTTTTTTCACTTGCTTCACTTTGCTGAAATGCAGTCCGTGCGTAATACAGCTATAAATGAAAGTATAAGAATTGTTCATTCGTGTTATGAATTTTTAAGTATTGATTATGAATTAGGCCTACTGGCCTCTTCACAACTTCTTTTCATATGAATGTAAAGCTACCTATTCAGTTGTGTGAATGAAGGATCATTGTATTGCACCCACTTCCCAATGGATGATTGCCCAAGTCACAAATCTCATAGACTTTTTAAACAGTTGAAAAGAGCTTTTTTTCTTTCGACCAGTGACTTTACTGGGAAGGAAGGACCTGCCTTTACTTACACTCACCTCCTCTCTAAGAGTGATCAACTCTTTAACTGGCGGCCAGTCTGGAATCCAGAGCTGATGTGGAAATTAAAACACTGGCTTTCCCCAGATATGAAATTGTGAATAACTTAGATCAGGGAATTTAAACTTTTTCAGCCTGGGACCCAAATTGGAGACCTATTTTCTTACCCTCAGGCAACTAAAAGCATGTTTTTCCACTTAGGGCCTTGTGGGGACCCACAGGCAGTAGGCCTGTAGCCCATATGGGTGTGGACCTTTAAGTTAAAAAAGCAGATCTTTATATGATCTTTATAATTTTACTAACTGTATTTTGTCTGGATAGCTGTCTGTAATTCAGGGTTGAAATGATATGAAACCATAACAATACACACAATCATCAGATCGACAGAGAGACATCAACTTACCAGACTTTATGAACGCTAAGAATATTTCCTCATTTCTTTATCTCTGTTATGTTTTTGGTCTTGGTGATTCCCACCTGCGCTCTCTCTGCTCTTCCCATCTTTTCCTCCATGTTGTCCTGCTGCACCACCATGTTTCTTACAGTTCTCAGCCCAGATATCAGTGATATTACTAGTCCGCATCAGTCCGAACCCCTTTCCCTCAACTAAACTTTCTTTGACCCCTCCACTCTCTGCCTGATTCCATGTCCCAGACAGACAGACAGACAGAGCTGCAGCACCCCTCGTTCTCACCTTGTCACAAATGATTATCAGTCTGATCTTCAGTTCTCATCCTTACATAACCAAACTTCTCAGAGAAATAATTTATCAGAATTGAACAATTTTAAACTACAGCAACAGTTTTTGATAATAGAATGAAGGACGTTTCTCTTGTCCTATTCACTTTTTTCGCTCAAACAAGCCTCCAATAACAGCAATAATAATATTGACATTAATATTTTAGTATTTCCAGCATTAATGCCAACTTCCTTATTCTCTTGCAAATCAAGGGAAAAAATGTTTGAATGTGTGTCCAATATTTAACACACACACACACACTTGCACACACACCACAGTACTTGATTCATCTTACAGTGCAGATGATATTTTCACATTTCAGGTTAATCATATGATATGTTTGAGAAGTTAAATCATGGGTCACATATTTGAAACTTTTTTTTTTTTTTTTTTGAATATATGTTTGCCCAGGTCTTTGTGGGGAGGCGGTACAGTATATCTGGTGTTACTGTGGAGATAAGGGTAATGTGTCAGGGTCCCAGAGTTTGGGGCTGGAAAGGTCCTGGCTGATAAGCAGAATGGAAGAGTCAGCAGTTTGGCCAGCACCGTCCCTTCCCTCTCCTCACTGCACACTTTTCTTCTCCTCTCTCCAATCCGGTCTTCAGTCTGCCCAACCTCTCCCTTTATACCCCATCCTGCTCTTTTTACCTGCTTCTCCACATGCCACCTCTTTTCCTCCCAAATTATTCTCCATTTACCTAATTTTTCCCTTGTACTGCTATTATGCTCTATTTCTGACATCTATTTTCACCTCTTCTTTGCTTCTCCATCTATTAGAGCCTCCCTTAGTCCTATTCCACCTCTATTCCTATTCCTATTCCTCTCTTATTCCACGCTTTTGGCCCCCTCCACCCCATGCTTACATATGATGTGTGTGATTGTGTGTGTCTGTGTGTTTGTGTGTGAGACTTAAAACCCATCAGTATGTGGAAAGCCAGCTTTCAGCATCAATATTTTGAACACCAGGTTACAGAAAGCAACATTGTTTAAGCAGCACACTTCTGTGGAAACTATAGTATGTGGAAAAAAATGGATGGAGTGATTGTTTAGTCTCCCAGTTTCACATTACAGAATTCCAGTCATAGAACAGCAGAGACTTTTCCTATTCAGGAGAGTAGGTCCAAATACCTAAAAAAAAAAAAGAAGGAAATCTTTTTGCAGAGGAAAAACAGCAAAGTTGTCATTTTGAAATGAATATATGATGAACTCTGTGTGAGTCATGTTGTGTCACACACACAAATACACACAACTGTCCATATTTACCAACTCTCTTATTTTGGAGTGGGATAACTGACTCTGAGTTCTCATAGGTAAAACAAATTAAACAATCTTAGTAGGGAAGCTTGATGAACCAGCTTGATGTTTTACATTGTATCAGGTTAAATGGAAGTATTACTGATATATTTTTCTGTGGTTTCACTGTAGGTGGACAGGCTGCGGTTGGAGGTGGAGGGGATGCGGTCCGACAATACAAACCTCCGCCACGAGAGCCAGCTGGTCATGACTAACGTCAACCGCTGGATCACAGAACAGAAGTATGAGCGCACACACACACACACACAGACACACACACACACAATGTGATGTTTTTTTTTATTTCATTCATTATTTCCTCATATAAAGAACTCATAACTAAGGAAAAAAGAAATAATAATAAAATAATAAATAATAATAATAATAATAAAAAAATTAGCTGTTTCTTGCATGTATTTTTGTAGATAGTGTGTGTAATTTTTATTAATGGAAAGGGGAAGCTGAGCAACAAGGCCAGATGAGCCATTTTTCATCGTATTTACAATTTTCAAGCTGTGGGGACAATTTTCCAGCTGTGGAGGCCACCACAGCTATATTAATGTCAAGGAAACACTGCTTTATTTATAAAAATAAGAAGTTAAATGGAAACAAAACTATTTCTTAGTTAACTGTGTTTTTGTGCCCAATTATTAAAGCTGCACTAGGCAACTTTGCATGTTGGTGGCCCCACATTGCAGCAAAAGCTAACTTTTTGAAAACTATTTGAATTTCACTACCCAGAAATCAT